>NW_026286341.1:0-5233 GCF_023373465.1 Oncorhynchus keta | reverse complement strand
CTTTCCCAACAACGCAGAGCTAAAGGCTGACTGGAGGGTCCTTTCCCAACAACGCAGAGCTAAAGGCTGACTGGAGGGTCCTTTCCCAACAACGCAGAGCTAAAGGCTGACTGGAGGGTCCTTTCCCAACAACGCAGAGCTAAAGGCTGACTGGAGGGTCCTTTCCCAACAACGCAGAGCTAAAGGCTGACTGGAGGGTCCTTTCCCAACAACGCAGAGCTAAAGGCTGACTGGAGGGTCCTTTCCCAACAACGCAGAGCTAAAGGCTGACTGGAGGGTCCTTTCCCAACAACGCAGAGCTAAAGGCTGACTGGAGGGTCCTTTCCCAACAACGCAGAGCTAAAGATGAAAACATACATGGAAACAGGGACATGAGGAATATATACACAGTGGAATAAATACACAGTAGAATATATACACAGTGGAATAAATACACAGTAGAATATATACACAGTGGAATAAATACACAGTAGAATATATACACAGTGGAATATATACACAGTGGAATAAATACACAGTGGAATATATACTGTAACATTTGTCATCTTCCTTCAACTGGAATTAAATACACAGTGGAATGAATACACAGTAGAATATATACACGGTGGAATATACACACAGTGGAATTAAATACACAGTGGAATGAATACACAGTGGAATATAACTGCACAGTGGAATAATACACAATGGAATGAATACACAGAGGAATGATATACACAGTGGAATAAATACACAGTGGAATAAATACACAGTGGAATAAATACCCAGTGGAATAAATACACAGTGGAATAAATACACAGTAGAATATATACACAGTGGAATATATACACAGTGGAATATATACACAGTGGAATAAATACACAGTGGAATAAATACACAGTGGAATAAATACCAGTAGAATATATACACAGTAGAATAAATACACAGAGCAATATATACACAGTGGAATGAATACACAGTGGAATATATACACAGTGGAATATATACACAGTGGAATAAATACACAGTGGAATGAATACACAGTGGAATAAATACACAGTGGAATAAATACACGGTAGAATATATGCCCAGTGGAATAAATACACAGTGGAATATACACAGTGGAATATATACACAGTGGAATAAATACACAGTGGAATGAATACACAGTGGAATACATACCCAGTGGAATAAATACACAGTAGAATAATACCCAGTGGAATAAATACACAGTGGAATGAATACACAGTGGAATAAATACACAGTAGAATATATACACAGTGGAATATATACACAGTGGAATATATACACAGTGGAATAAATACACAGTGGAATGAATACACAGTGGAATAAATACCCAGTAGAATATATACACAGAGGAATAAATACACAGTGGAATGAATACACAGTGGAATATATACACAGTGGAATGAATACACAGTGGAATAAATACACAGTGGAATATATACACAGTGGAATATATACACAGTGGAATGAATACACAGTGGAATAAATACAGTAGAATAAATACACAGTAGAATATATACACAGTGGAATAAATACCCAGTGGAATGAATCACACAGTGGAATATATACACAGTGGAATAATACACAGTGGAATAAATACACAGTGGAATGAATACACAGTGGAATAAATACACAGTGGAGATAAATACACAGTGGAATAAATACACAGTGGAATATATACACAGTGGAATATATACACAGTGGAATAAATACACAGTGGAATAAATACACAGTGGAATAAATACACAGTGGAATGAATACACAGTGGAATAAATACACAGTGGAATGAATACACAGTGGAATAAATACACAGTGGAATGAATACACAGTGGAATAAATACAGTGGAATGAATACACAAGTGGAATAAATACACAGTGGAATAAATACACAGTGGAATGAATACACAGTGGAATAAATACACAGTGGAATAATATACACAGTGGAATGAATACACAGTGGAATAAATACACAGTGGAATGAATACACAGTAGAATATATACACGGTGGAATATACACACAGTGGAATTAAATACACAGTGGAATGAATACACAGTGGAATAAATACACAGTGGAATAAATACACAGTGGAATAAATACACAGTGGAATGAATACACAGTGGAATAAATACACAGTGGAATGAATACACAGTGGAATAAATACACAGTGGAATTAAATACACAGTGGAATATATACACAGTGGAATGAATACACAGTGGAATATATACACAGTGGAATAAATACACACTCAGTGGAATAAATACACACACAGTGGAATAAATACACACACAGTGGAATATATACACAGTGGAATAAATACACAGTGGAATGAATACACACACAGTGGAATTAATACACACACAGTGGAATATATACACACAGTGGAATAAATACACAGTGGAATGAATACACACACAGTGGAATTAATACACACACAGTGGAATAAATACACACACAGTGGAATAAATACACACACAGTGGAATATATACACAGTGGAATAAATACACAGTGGAATTAATACACACACAGTGGAATTAATACACACACAGTGGAATATATACACACACAGTGGAATAAATACACACACAGTGGAATATATACACAGTGGAATAAATACACAGTGGAATTAATACACACACAGTGGAATTAATACACACACAGTGGAATATATACACACACAGTGGAATAAATACACAGTGGAATAAATACACAGTAGAATAAATACACAGTGGAATATATACACAGTGGAATAAATACACAGTGGAATTAAATACACAGTGGAATATATACACACACAGTGGAATAAATACACAGTGGAATAAATACACAGTAGAATAAATACACAGTGGAATTAATACACACACAGTGGAATAAATACACACACAGTGGAATATATACACAGTGGAATAAACGCACAGTGGAATTAAATACACACACAGTGGAATAAATACACACACAGTGGAATATATACACAGTGGAATATATACACAGTGGAATAAATACACACACAGTGGAATAAATACACAGTGGAATAAATACACACACAGTGGAATAAATACACAGTGGAATAAATACAGTGGAATAAATACAGTGGAATAAATACTGTAGCAGTTGTCGTCTTCCTTTTCTGAGGAGGAGGAAATATCAGACCAATATGCAGCGTGGTAAGTGTTCGTCATATTTATTCCACTGAACAAGAGAATAAAGGAAACCCGAAACAGTCCCGTATGGTGAAAACACTGAAACGGAACATAACCACCCACAAACAAGAGTGGGAAAACAGGCTGCCTAAGTATGGTTCTCAATCAGAGACAACAACTACCCACAAATCATAGTGGGAAAACAGGCTACCTAAGTATGGTTCTCAATCAGAGACAACAACTACCCACAAATCATAGTGGGAAAACAGGCTGCCTAAGTATGGTTCTCAATCAGAGACAACAACTACCCACAAATCATAGTGGGAAAACAGGCTGCCTAAGTATGGTTCTCAATCAGAGACAACAACTACCCACAAATCATAGTGGGAAAACAGGCTGCCTAAGTATGGTTCTCAATCAGAGACAACAACTACCCACAAATCATAGTGGGAAAACAGGCTACCAAAGTATGGTTCTCAATCAGAGACAACGATAGACAGCTGCCTCTGATTGGGAACCATACCAGACCAAACACATAGAAATATAAAACATAGAATACCCACCCCCAACTCACTCCCTGACCAACCTAAAATAGAGACATACAAAGGGAACTAAGGTCAGGACGTGATATATACACAGTGGAATAATCCATCAAACCAGAAAGAGGACATTTAGCAACACTAATGAGGACATGTCAGTAGAGAACATCTTGTACTGATATTGGACCACAGTCCCCTGAGCTATAAATATATTCCATTTAAAACATTTTATAAATTCAGGCTCAAACTATTCCACTGGTAAAGTGGAAAATAGAGGAGAATAGAGGACTTGGAGAATAGAGGACTTGGAGTATAGAAGGACTTGGAGAATAGAGGACTTGGAGAATAGAGGACTTGGAGAATAGAGGACTTGGAGTATAGAGGACTTGGAGAATAGAGGACTTGGAGAATAGAGGACTTGGAGAATAGAAGGACTTGGAGAATAGAGGCCTTGGAGAATAGATGACTTGGAGAATAGAGGACTTGGAGTATAGAGGACTTGGAGAATAGAAGGACTTGGAGAATAGAGGACTTGGAGTATAGAGGACTTGGAGTATAGAGGACTTGGAGAATAGAGGACTTGGAGAATAGAGGACTTGGAGAATAGAGGACTTGGAGAATAGAGGACTTGGAGTATAGAGGACTTGGAGTATAGAGGACTTGGAGAATAGAGGACTTGGAGAATAGAGGACTTGGAGAATAGAAGGACTTGGAGAATAGAGGACTTGGAGAATAGAGGACTTGGAGAACTTGGAGAATAGAAGGACTTGGAGAACAGAACTTTCCAACATAATTTGCAAATAAATTCATTAAAAATCCTACAATATGATTTTCTGGATTTTTCTTTCTCTCTCATTTTGTCTGTCATAGTTGAAGTGTACCTATGATGAAAATTACAGGCCTCTCTCATCTTTTTAAGTGGGAGAACTTGCGCAATTGGTGGCTGAATAAATACATTTTTGCCCCACTGTATATATATAAAAAATAAAATAAATGGAGTGGGACTGGACGCCATGCCTGGACTGGGCACCTGCTCAGAGGAAGGCCATGGAGCGAGACTGGTGACACACTCTTCAGGGCGAGTGCGGGGAGCCGGCACAGGGCGTACCGGACTGGAGGCCTGGTGCGTGGTGGGATATTCAGTCAATAACTCGACCAAGGCGCAGCGTGAGTAGAGTATATTTATTACAGTGGAACCTCAAAACAACAAAGAATGAACAAACGTGCCATTCATAGAGCACATAGGCACTAAACAAAACAAATATCCCACAATGCAGCTGGGAAAAAGGGACACATTAAGTATGATCCCCAATTAGAGGCAACGATATACAGCTGCCTCCAATTGGGAACCATACTCACACACCAACATAGAACTATAATAACTAGAAAACCCCCTAGTCACGCTCTGACCTATTACACCATAGAGAACCCCGAGGGCTCTCTATGGTCAGGGCGTGACACAGACGGTGTGAGTAACTTAATTTATGTCACCCTAATTGCCCTGAATACCTTGGTTAATCCTACAGCTATTTCATACGTAATCATGTG
>NW_026286340.1:0-563 GCF_023373465.1 Oncorhynchus keta | reverse complement strand
TGGGGTGGTAGATGTCTAGTCTCCCTTATGGCTCTAATCTGATAGTGGTAGATGTCTAGTCTCCCTTATGGCTCTAATCTGATAGTGGTAGGGTGGTAGATGTCTAGTCTCCCTTATGGCTCTAATCTGATAGTGGTAGATGTCTAGTCTCCCTTATGGCTCTAATCTGATAGTGGTAGTGGGGTGGTAGATGTCTAGTCTCCCTTATGGCTCTAATCTGATAGTGGTAGATGTCTAGTCTCCCTTATGGCTCTAATCTGATAGTGGTAGTGGGGTGGTAGATGTCTAGTCTCCCTTATGGCTCTAATCTGATAGTGGTAGTGGGGTGGTAGATGTCTAGTCTCCCTTATGGCTCTAATCTGATAGTGGTAGATGTCTAGTCTCCTTTATGGCTCTAATCTGATAGTGGTAGTGGGGTGGTAGATGTCTAGTCTCCATTATGGCTCTAATTCGATAGTGGTAGGTGGTAGATGTCTAGTCTACCTTATGGCTCTAATCTGATAGTGGTAGATGTCTAGTCTCCCTATGGCTCTAATCTGACAGTGGTAGATGTCTAGTCTCCA
>NW_026286339.1:0-6004 GCF_023373465.1 Oncorhynchus keta | reverse complement strand
GACTGCTCTTCTCTGTATCACGGAGGCGCTCCGCACTGCTAAAGCTAACTCTCTCTCCTCTGCTCTCATCCTTCTAGACCTATCGGCTGCCTTCGATACTGTGAACCATCAGATCCTCCTCTCCACCCTCTCCGAGCTGGGCATCTCCCGGCGCGAGACATATCAGTGTGGATGACGGATCACCACCTCAAGCTGAACCTCGGCAAGACGGAGCTGCTCTTCCTCCCGGGAAGGACTGCCCGTTCCATGATCTCGCCATCACGGTTGACAACTCCATTGTGTCCTCCTCCCAGAGCGCTAAGAACCTTGGCGTGATCCTGGACAACACCCTGTCGTTCTCAACTAACATCAAGGCGGTGGCCCGTTCCTGTAGGTTCATGCTCTACAACATCCGCAGAGTACGACCCTGCCTCACACAGGAAGCGGCGCAGGTCCTAATCCAGGCACTTGTCATCTCCCGTCTGGATTACTGCAACTCGCTGTTGGCTGGGCTCCTGCCTGTGCCATTAAACCCTACAACTCATCCAGAACGCCGCAGCCCGTCTGGTGTTCAACCTTCCCAAGTTCTCTCACGTCACCCCGCTCCTCCGCTCTCCACTGGCTTCCAGTTGAAGCTCGCATCCGCTACAAGACCATGGTGCTTGCCTACGGAGCTGTGAGGGGAACGGCACCTCAGTACCTCCAGGCTCTGATCAGGCCCTACACCCAAACAAGGGCACTGCGTTCATCCACCTCTGGCCTGCTCGCCTCCCTACCACTGAGGAAGTACAGTTCCCGCCAGCCCAGTCAAAACTGTTCGCTGCTCTGGCCCCCAATGGTGGAACAAACTCCTCACGACCCCACCTCTTTAAGGAATACCTAGGATAGGATAAGTAATCCTTCTCCCCCCCTTTAAAGATTTAGATGCACTATTGTAAGTGGCTGTTCCACTGGATGTTATAAGGTGTATGCACCACCCTTTGTAAGTCGCTCTGGATAAGAGCGTCTAGCTAAATGACTTAATTGGTATGACCTTCTTAAAACAATTCCACATAGCTTATAAACTACTAACCCTGCTAATGATAATGACATTACTTATAACGATGATCATGAAAATAACAATAACAAGGAGATCAAGAAAAGGAGGCTTATTGTTATTATAAATATGATTTTCCTGACAACAGTATAAACACTAAATAAACAAGTAATACCAGAGAGTCTGTTCTAATTTAAAAAATGATAGCACAGCAGATATTAAAAACAGCCGAATATGTGAAATTGTTTATCCGACATGTTGTCTTGCATGAGGCTTGCTACTCACGGGAATCAGTAGGCTATTAAACAAACACTCAAACAGGCAACACAAGCAGGATCTGTCTTATTTCTGTAGATAAATATATATGGATGATTAAAAAAACAGGCACAATTAACAGTTAGGCTGTTGATTATAGATCTATTTAAGTTGGTGTTTCCTCTCTCCTCACTTTTCTTAGACAATTAAGGCAAGGGCTGTTTTCTCATCTCATAACTCCAGTGCTGCCTCCGCCGCATTGTTCTCAACACCAATATACTGGTTAACTTTGCTATTATGCACATAGCAACATGGTCTAGGAAAAGGCACCAATTCAAAGGCACACTCGTGTTTCAGAACAGCGGACAGCAACCACTATCAAACGAGGGAGAAAGCGCATTTGTTATAAAATATATCTAAAAAAATATTAGTCTTGTACCATTGTCCTTAACCATATACAATTTCAGTAGCACATGCCTTAGTGATGGACTGCGCCATCCCCACAGCCTCCACAATGGAGTAGTCCACTCAGACAGGCGTCTTGTACACCATGATTTTTTTTTTTTGCTCAACTAAAGAAATCTCGGTCAAACAACAAACAGCCTATCGACCAGATTACTAAATTGGGTCAACCCTAGTGAGAATGTCTTTATATGTGTGTACCTATGCAGTTGAAGGTGCTGTCCGGGTCCACTCTGTATCCAGGTCTACAGGAGCAGATGAAGCCGGTCCTGTTCAGGTTGGTACACTCGTGCTGACACAGTTTCTCCTCACAGGTCCGGTCATGGCCAAAATCTGAAACGGGGCACACAATGGGTCACTTTCTCCATTTGTCTAAAATCAAATGGAGAAAGTGATAAGATCACAGTAATAAACAATCGTTTAAAGTGAAGGATTCTGGTTCAGGCTATGAAAGTAGGATTAAAGTAAGGTAGATCAGCCTTTCTCAACCCAATCCCCCGAGGCCCACCAGCCATTCCATAATTTAGTTGTACTCCAACACCTGCACACCCTTTGCTGATTACTTCACTAGTTTCACTGGTGTTTGAATACATCAAACACATGGAATTGCGGTGGAGAAAGGTTGAGGTAAATGACCTACTTTACATAATAGATCATGTGAAGATAGCATCTGCATAAGGACAATGCATCTTCACTTATACATTTTAAATGTGTTAGTTTGTCAAATATGTTGTTTAATTCCGCCCAAATTCTGTTTCATTTCAAACATTGCTATACAAGTACCATCAACTTCACCTTCAACAAGTTTCAAGTGTTTGTCTTGTCAGTTTGAGTGCGTTGATTTTAATTACTGTGTTAATTATTGATCTTAGTTATTGTGTGTTGCTTTAGAATGGTGTCTGTTTGAACAGTGTAGGAGACATACTTGATGAAAGGAGGTAGACATGCTTTTATGCTCTGCAGGAAAGTTTGTTGATTTTATAACCTTTAGCATTGTTTTTTATTTTTGTTTTTTTATTTCACCTTTATTTAACCAGGTTGGCCAGTTGAGAACAAGTTCTCATTTACAACTGCGACCTGGCCAAGATAAAGCAAAGCAGTGCGACAAAAAACAACAACAGAGTTACAAATGGCATAAACAAAACGTACAGTCAGTAACACAACACTAAAAATGTACAGTGTGAGCAAATGTAGAAGATTAGGGAGGTAAAGCAATAAATAGGCCATAGAGGCGAAATAATTACAATTTAGCATTAACCCTGGAGTGATCAATGTGCAGATGATGATGTGCAAGTAGAGATCCTGGGGTGCAAAAGAGCAAAAAGATAGACAACAATATGGGGATGAGGTAGTTGTGTGTGCTATTTACAGATTGGCTCTGTACAGGTACAGTGATTGGTAAGCTGCTCTGACAGCTGATGCTTAAAGTTAGAGAGAGAGAGGGAGCTATAAGTCTCCAGCTTTTTGCAATTCGTTCCAGTCGTTGGCAGCAGAGAATTGGAAGGAAGAGCAGCCAAAGTAGGTGTTGGCTTTGGGGATGACCAGTGAAATACACCTGCTGGAGCACGTGCTACGGGTGGGTGTTGCTATGGTGACCAGTGAGCTGAGATAAGATGGGGCTTTACCTAGCAAAGGCTTATAGATGACTCCAAAAGGAGAGTCACCATTTGTGAATTGATTGCCCCCATCTAGCTTCAGAGTTTGTTCTGTTAGGTGACCTAAACTGGGATATGCTTAACACCCCGGCAGTCCTACAAATCTAAGCTAGATGCCCTCAATCTCACACAAATCATCAAGGAACCCACCAGGTACAAACCTAACTCTGTAAACAAGGGCACCCTCATAGACGTCATCCTGACCAACTGGCCCTCCAAATACACCTCCGCTGTCTTCAACCAGGATCTCAGCGATCACTGCCTCATTGCCTGTATCCGCTACAGAGCCGCAGTCAAACGACCACCCCTCATCACTGTCAAACGCTCCCTAAAACACTTCTGTGAGCAGGCCTTTCTAATTGACCTGGCCCGGGTATCCTGGAAGGACATTGACCTCATCCCGTCAGTTGAGGATGCCTGGTCATTCTTTAAAAGTAACTTCCTCACCATTTTAGATAAGAATGCTCCGCTCAAAAAATTCAGGACTAAGAACAGATATAGCCCTTGGTTCACTCCAGACCTGACTGCCCTCGACCAGCACAAAAACATCCTGTGGTGGACTGCAATAGCATCGAATAAGCATTTCTCAACGGATGGCCATGCATCCCGCCTGGCTACACCAACCTCGGCCAACAGCTCCGCCCCCCGCAGCTACTCGCCAAAGCCTCTCCAGGTTCTCCTTTACCCAAATCCAGATAGCAGATGTTCTGAAAGAGCTGCAAAACCCGGACCCGTGCACAAATCAGCTGGGCTTGACAATCTGGATCCCTCTATTTCTGAAACTATCCGCCGCCATTGTCGCAACCCCTATTACCAGCCTGTTCAACCTCTCTTTCATATCGTCTGAGATCCTCAAGGATTGGAAAGCTGCCGCAGTCATCCCCCTCTTCAAAGGGGGAGACACCCTGGATCCAAATTGTTACAGACCTATATCCATCCTGCCCTGCCTATCTAAGGTCTTCGAAAGCCAAGTCAACAAACAGGTCACTGACCATCTCGAATCCCACCGTACCTTCTCCGCCGTGCAATCTGGTTTCCGAGCCGGTCACGGGTGCACCTCAGCCACACTCAAGGTACTAAACGATATCACAACCGCCATCGATAAAAGACAGTACTGTGCAGCCATCTTCATCGACCTTGCCAAGGCTTTCGACTTTGTCAATCACCATATTCTTATCGGCAGACTCAGTAGCCTCGGTCTTTCGGATGACTGCCAAGCCTGGTTCACCAATTACTTCAGCAGACAGAGTTCAGTGTGTCAAATCGGAGGGCATGCTGTCCGGTCCTCTGGAAGTCTCTATGGGGGTGCCACAGGGTTCAATCCTCGGGCCGACTCTTTTTCCTGTATATATCAATGATGTTGCTCTTGCTGTGGGCGATTCCCTGATCCACCTCTACGCAGACGACAACCATTCTATATACTTCCGGCCCGTCCTTGGACACTGTGCTATCTAACCTCCAAACGAGATTCAATGCCATACAACACTCCTTCCGTGGCCTCCAACTGCTCTTAAACGCTAGTAAAACCAAATGCATGCTTTTCAACCGCTCGCTGCCTGCACCCGCACGCCTGACCAGCATCACCACCCTGGATGGTTCCAACCTTGAATATGTGGACATCTATAAGTACCTAGGTGTCTGGCTAGACTGTAAACTCTCCTTCCAGACTCATATCAAACATCTCCAATCGAAAATCAAATCAAGAGTCGGCTTTCTATTCCGCAACAAAGCCTCCTTCACTCACGCCGCCAAACTTACTCCTAGTAAAACTGACTATCCTACCGATCCTCGACTTCGGCGATGTCATCTACAAAATTGCTTCCAACACTCTACTCAGCAAACTGGATGTTTATCACAGTGCCATCCGTTTTGTCACTAAAGCACCTTATACCACCCACCACTGCGACTTGTATGCTCTAGTCGGCTGGCCCTCGCTACATATTCGTCGCCAGACCCACTGGCTCCAGGTCATTAACAAGTCCATGCTAGGTAAAGCTCGCCTTATCTCACTCAGTTCACTGGTCACTGATGGCAACACCCATCCGTAGCACGCGCTCCAGCAGGTGTATCTCACTGATCATCCCTAAAGCCAACACCTCATTTGGCCGCATTTCGTTCCAGTTCTCTGCTGCCTGTGACTGGAACGAATTGCAAAAGTCGCTGAAGTTGGAGACTTTTATCTCCCTCACCAACTTCAAACATCTGCTATCTGAGCAGCTAACCGATCGCTGCAGCTGTACATAGTCTATCGGCAAATAGCCCACCCATTTTTACCTACCTCATCCCCAAACTGTTTTTATTTATTTACTTTTCTGCTCTTTGCACACCAATATCTCTACCTGTACATGACCATCTGATCATTTATCACTCCAGTGTTAATCTGCAAAATTGTAATTATTCGCCTACCTCATGCCTTTTGCACACAATGTATATAGACTCCCCTTTTTCCTACTGTGTTATTGACTTGTTAATTGTTTACTCCATGTGTAACTCTGTGCTGTCTGTTCACACTGCTATGCTTTATCTTGGCCAGGTCTGCAGTTGCAAATGAGAACTTGTTCTCAACTAGCCTACCTAGTTAAATAAAGGTGAAATAAATGTTTTTTAAATTAAAAAA
>NW_026286338.1:17500-47541 GCF_023373465.1 Oncorhynchus keta | reverse complement strand
GGAAGCACAGAATCATCTAGAATGTCATTGTTTGCTGTAGCGTTAAGATTTCCCTTCACTGGAACTAAGAGGCCTGAACCATGAAAAACAGCCCCAGACCATTATTCCTCCTCCACCAATTTAAAAGTTGACACTATGCATTGGGGGCAGGTAGCGTTCTCCTGGCATTCTCCAAACCCAGATTAGTCCGTTGGACTGCCAGATGGTGAGCGAAACCAGGATATCTACAGCACCCGATGTCACACAACCTCAGGAGGCTAAAGAAATTTGTCTTGTCACCTAAAACCCTCACACATTTTTACAGATGCACAATTGAAAGCCTCCTGTCGGGCTGTATCACCGCCCGCAACCACAAGAACTCTCCAGATGGTGGTGCTTTCTGCACAGCGCATCACCAGGGGCAAACTATCAGCCCTCCAGGACACCTAAAGCACCCGATGTCACAGAAAGGCCAAAAAGATCATCAAGGACAACAACCACCTGAGCCACGGCTTGTTCAGCCCGCTATCATCCAGAAGGCGAGGTCAGTACAGGTGCATCAAAACTGGGACCGAGAGACTGAAAAACAGCTTCTATCTTAAGGCCATCAGACTGTTAAATAGCCATCACTAGCCAGCTACCACACAGCAACTCAACCCTGCACCTTAGAGGCTGCTGCCCTATATACTGTACATGGAATCACTGGCCAGTTTATTAATAAGTGAACACTAGTCACTTTAATAATCTTTACATACTACTTTACTCATCTCATATGTATATACTGTATTCTATTCTACTGTATAACATCTGCTAAATATGTGTATGTGACCAATTCGATTTGATCACTCCAGATAATGCATTTCCACTGTTCCAGTCCAAGACTTTACACCGCTCCAGTCAACGCTTAGCATACCACATGGTGATCATAGTCTTGTGTGCGGCTGCTCGGCCATGGAAACCCATTTCATGTTAGCGTTCCCGACTAACAGTTCTTGTGCTGACGTTGTTTCCAGAGGCGGTTTGGAACCCGGTAGTGAGTGTTGCTACCGAGGACAGATTTTTTTTTTTTTACACACTACGCGCTCCAGCAACGGTGGTTTCCGTTCTCTCGCGGTTGCCACGTTGAAAGTCACTGAGCTCTTCATTAAGACCATTCTACTGCTAATGTTTGTCTGTGGAGACTGCATGGCTGTTTTCTTGATTTTATGCACCTGTCAGCAACAGGTGTGGCTGAAATAGCCGAATCCACTCATTTGAAGGGGTGTCCACATACTGCTATATACACAGTATATTGTCGTCAGAATTGTTTTTTGTAAAAAGATTTAAATTACTAGAAAGTGGATGTGAAAACATTGCATTATGTAACTGCTTGTAGTAGAGCAAGTTAACTGTATAGTATTTTGAAGTTTATATAACAACCATGATGCTTATAATCATGTACTGTATTATGGATCTGATTTGAAGCTTAGGTATTATGGATCTGATTTGAAGCAGGTATTATGGATCTGATTTGAAGCAGGTATTAGGGATCTGATTTGAAGCAGGTATTATGGATCTGATCTGAAGCAGGTATTATGGATCTGATCTGAAGCAGATATTATGGATCTGATCTGAAGCTTAGGTATTATGGATCTGTTTTGAAGCAGGTATTATGGATCTGATCTGAAGCAGGTATTATGATCTGATCTGAAGCAGGTATTATGGATCTGATTTGAAGCAGGTATTATGGATCTGATTTCAAGCAGGCATTATGGATCTGAGATCAAGCAGGTATTATGGATCTGATTTGAAGCAGGAATTATGGATCTGATCTGAAGAATGTATTATGGATCTGATTTGAAGCAGGTATTAGGGATCTGATTTGAAGCAGGTATTAGGGATCTGATTTGAAGCAGGCATTATGGATCCGATCTGAAGCATGTATTATGGATCTGATTTGAAGCAGGTATTAGGGATCTGATCTGAAGCAGGTATTATGGATCTGATCTGAAGCAGGTATTAGGGATCTGATTTGAAGCAGGTATTATGGATCTGATCTGAAGCATGTATTATGGATCTGATTTGAAGCAGGTATTATGGATCTGATTTGAAGCAGGTATTGTGGATCTGATCTGAAGCAGGTATTATGGATCTGATCTGAAGCAGGTATTATGGATCTGATTTGAAGCAGGTATTATGGATCTGATTTGAAGCTAGGTATTATGGATCTGATCTGAAGCAGGTATTATGGATTTGATTTGAAGCAGGTATTATGGATCTGATTTGAAGCAGGTATTATGGATCTGATTTGAAGCAGGTATTAGGGATCTGATTTGAAGCAGGTATTATGGATCTGATCTGAAGCCAGTATTATGGATCTGATTTGAAGCAGGTATTAGGGATCTGATTTGAAGCAGGTATTATGGATCTGATTTGAAGCTAGGTATTATGAATCTGATCTGAAGAATGTATTATGGATCTGATTTGAAGCAGGTATTAGGGATCTGATTTGAAGCAGGTATTAGGGATCTGATTTGAAGCAGGCATTATGGATCTGATCTGAAGCATGTATTATGGATCTGATTTGAAGCAGGTATTAGGGATCTGATCTGAAGCAGGTATTATGGATCTGATCTGAAGCAGGTATTAGGGATCTGATTTGAAGCAGGTATTATGGATCTGATCTGAAGCATGTATTATGGATCTGATCTGAAGCAGGTATTATGGATCTGATCTGAAGCAGGTATTATGGATCTGATCTGAAGCAGGTATTAGGGATCTGATTTGAAGCAGGTAATATGGATCTGATCTGAAGCTAGGTATTATGGATCTGATCTGAAGCAGGTATTATGGATCTGATTTCAAGCAGACATTATGGATCTGAGATCAAGCAGGTATTATGGATCTGATTTCAAGCAGGTATTATGGATCTGATTTGAAGCAGGTATTATGGATCTGATCTGAAGCAGGTATTAGGGATCTGATTTGAAGCAGGTATTATGGATCTGATCTGAAGCAGGTATTATGGATCTGATCTGAAGCAGGCATTATGGATCTGATTTGAAGCAGGTATTATGGATCTGATTTCAAGCAGGTATTATGGATCTGATCTGAAGCAGGTATTATGGATCTGATCTGAAGCAGGTATTATGGATCTGATTTCAAGCAGGCATTATGGATCTGAGATCAAGCAGGTATTATGGATCTGATTTCAAGCAGGTATTATGGATCTGATTTGAAGCAGGTATTATGGATCTGATCTGAAGCAGGTATTAGGGATCTGATTTGAAGCAGGTATAATGGATCTGATCTGAAGCAGGTATTATGGATCTGATCTGAAGCAGGTATTATGGATATTATTTGAAGCAGGCATTATGGATCTGATTTGAAGCAGGTATTATGGATCTGATTTCAAGCAGGCATTATGGATCTGAGATCAAGCAGGTATTATGGATCTGATTTCAAGCAGGTATTATGGATCTGATTTGAAGCAGGTATTATGGATCTGATCTGAAGAATGTATTATGGATCTGATTTGAAGCAGGTATTAGGGATCTGATTTGAAGCAGGTATTAGGGATCTGATTTGAAGCAGGCATTATGGATCTGATCTGAAGCATGTCTTATGGATCTGATTTGAAGCAGGTATTAGGGATCTGATCTGAAGCAGGTATTATGGATCTGATTTGAAGCAGGTATTATGGATCTGATTTGAAGCAGGTATTATGGATCTGATTTGAAGCAGGTATTATGGATCTGATTTGAAGCAGGTATTATGGATCTGATTTCAAGCAGGTATTATGGATCTGAGTTCAAGCAGGTATTATGGATCTGATTTCAAGCAGGTATTATGGATCTGATTTCAAGCAGGTATTATGGATCTGAGTTCAAGCAGGTATTATGGATCTGATTTGAAGCAGGTATTATGGATCTGATCTGAAGCATGTATTATGGATCTGATCTGAAGCATGTATTATGGATCTGATCTGAAGCAGGTATTATGGATCTGATTTGAAGCAGGTATTAGGGATCTGATTTGAAGCAGGTATTATGGATCTGATCTGAAGCAGGTATTATGGATCTGATCTGAAGCAGGTATTATGGATCTGATCTGAAGCAGGTATTAGGGATCTGATTTGAAGCAGGTATTATGGATCTGATCTGAAGCAGGTATTATGGATCTGATCTGAAGCAGGTATTATGGATCTGATTTCAAGCAGGCATTATGGATCTGAGATCAAGCAGGTATTATGGATCTGATTTCAAGCAGGTATTATGGATCTGATTTGAAGCAGGTATTATGGATCTGATCTGAAGCAGGTATTAGGGATCTGATTTGAAGCAGGTATAATGGATCTGATCTGAAGCAGGTATTATGGATCTGATCTGAAGCAGGTATTATGGATATTATTTGATGCAGGCATTATGGATCTGATTTGAAGCAGGTATTATGGATCTGATTTCAAGCAGGCATTATGGATCTGAAATCAAGCAGGTATTATGGATCTGATTTCAAGCAGGTATTATGGATCTGATTTGAAGCAGGTATTATGGATCTGATCTGAAGAATGTATTATGGATCTGATTTGAAGCAGGTATTAGGGATCTGATTTGAAGCAGGTATTAGGGATCTGATT
Organism: Oncorhynchus keta; assembly: GCF_023373465.1. Taxonomy (NCBI): domain Eukaryota; kingdom Metazoa; phylum Chordata; class Actinopteri; order Salmoniformes; family Salmonidae; genus Oncorhynchus; species Oncorhynchus keta. Next base: position 42,947 of record NW_026286338.1, on the reverse strand, counting down.
TGAAGCAGGCATTATGGATCTGATCTGAAGCATGTCTTATGGATCTGATTTGAAGCAGGTATTAGGGATCTGATCTGAAGCAGGTATTATGGATCTGATTTGAAGCAGGTATTATGGATCTGATTTGAAGCAGGTATTATGGATCTGATTTGAAGCAGGTATTATGGATCTGATTTGAAGCAGGTATTATGGATCTGATTTCAAGCAGGTATTATGGATCTGAGTTCAAGCAGGTATTATGGATCTGATTTCAAGCAGGTATTATGGATCTGATTTCAAGCAGGTATTATGGATCTGAGTTCAAGCAGGTATTATGGATCTGATTTGAAGCAGGTATTATGGATCTGATCTGAAGAATGTATTATGGATCTGATTTGAAGCAGGTATTAGGGATCTGATTTGAAGCAGGTATTAGGGATCTGATTTGAAGCAGGCATTATGGATCTGATTTCAAGCAGGTATTATGGATCTGAGTTCAAGCAGGTATTATGGATCTGATCTGAAGCAGGTATTATGGATCTGATCTGAAGCAGGTATTATGGATCTGATCTGAAGCAGGTATTAGGGATCTGATTTGGAAGCGAGCACGTATGGATCTGATCAAGCGGTATTATGGATCTGATCAAAGCGGTATTATGGGATCTGATTTCAAGCAGGCATTATGGATCTGAGATCAAGCAGGTATGGATCTGATTTCTGAAGCAGGTATTATGGATCTGATTTGAAGCAGGTATTATGGATCTGATCTGAAGCAGGTATTAGGGATCTGATTTGAAGCAGGTATTATGGGATCTGATCTGAAGCAGGTATTATGGATCTGATCTGAAGCAGGTATTATGGATATTATTTGAAGCAGGCATTATGGATCTGATTTTGAAGCAGGTATTATGGATCTGATTTCAAGCAGGCATTATGGATCTGAGATCAAGCAGGTATTATGGATCTGATTTCAAGCAGGTATTATGGATCTGATTTGAAGCAGGTATTATGGATCTGATCTGAAGAATGTATTATGGATCTGATTTGAAGCAGGTATAATAGGGATCTGATTTGAAGCAGGTATTAGGGATCTGATTTGAAGCAGGCATTATGGATCTGATCTGAAGCATGTCTTATGGATCTGATTTGAAGCAGGTATTATAGATCTGATTTGAAGCAGGTATTATGGATCTGATTTAGGCAGGTATTATGGATCTGATTTTGAAGCAGGTATTATGGATCTGATTTGAAGCAGGTATTATGGATCTGATTTGAAGCAGGTATTATGGATCTGATTTCAAGCAGGTATTATGGATCTGAGTTAAAGCAGGTATTATGGATCTGATTTCAAGCAGGTATAGATCTGATCTGATGGATCTTTCAAGCAGGTATTATGGATCTGATTTGAAGCAGGTATTATGGATCTGATTTGAAGCAGGTATTATGGATCTGATCTGAAGCATGTATTATGAATCTGATTTAAGCTTAGTATTATAGATCTGATTTGAAGCAGGTATTATGGATCTGATCTGAAGCAGGTATTATGGATCTGATCTGAAGCAGGTATTATTCTGATCTGAAGCAGGTATTAGGGATCTGATTTGAAGCAGGTAATATGGATCTGATCTGAAGCAGGTATTATGGATCTGATTTGAAGCAGTATTATGGATCTGATTTCAAGCAGGCATTATGGATCTGAGATCAAGCAGGTATTATGGATCTGATCTGAAGCAGGTATTATGGATCTGATTTGAAGCTGATTTGAAGCAGGTATTATGGATCTGATCTGAAGCAGGTATTATGGATCTGATTTCAAGCAGGTATTAGGGATCTGATTTGGTATTATGGATCTGATCTTCATCTGAAGCAGGTATTATGGATCTGATCTGATCAAGCTGAGGTATTATGGATCTGAAGCAGGTATTATGGATCTGATCTGAAGCAGGTATTATGGATCTGATTTCAAGCAGGCGTTATGCAGGGTATTATGGATCTGATTTCAAGTATTATGGATCTGATTTGGAAGTAGGTATTATGGATCTGATCTGAAGCAGGTATTAGGGATCTGATTTGAAGCAGGTATAATGGATCTGATCTGAAGCAGGTATTATGGATCTGATCTGAAGCAGGTATTATGGATATTATTTGAAGCAGGCATTATGGATCTGATTTGAAGCAGGTATTATGGATCTGATTTCAAGCAGGCATTATGGATCTGAGATCAAGCAGGTATTATGGGATCTGATTTCAAGTAGGTATTATGTGGATCTGACGAAGCAGGTAATATGGATCTGATCTGAAGAATGTATTATGGATCTGATTTGAAGCAGGTATTAGGGATCTGATTTGAAGCAGGTATTAGGGATCTGATTTGAATCAGGCATTATGGATCTGATCCGAAGTATGTCTTATGGATCTGATTTGGAAGCAGGTATTAGGGATCTGATTCGAAGTAGGTATTATGGACTCGATTTGGAAGCAGGTATTATGGATCTGATTTGAAGCAGGTATTATGGATCTGATTTGAAGCAGGTATTATGGATCTGATTTGAAGCAGGTATTATGGATCTGATTGTGAAGCAGGTATTATGGATCTGATTTCAAGCAGGTATTATGGATCTGAGTTCAAGCAGGTATTATGGATCTGATTTCAAGCAGGTATTATGGATCTGATTTCAAGCAGGTATTATGGATCTGAGTTCAAGCAGGTATTATGGATCTGATTTGAAGCAGGTATTATGGATCTGATTTCAAGCAGGTATTATGGATCTGATTTCAAGCAGGTATTATGGATCTGAGTTCAAGCAGGTATTATGGATCTGATCTGAAGCAGGTATTATGGATCTGATTTCAAGCAGGTATTATGGATCTGATCTGAAGCATGTATTATGGATCTGATTTCAAGCAGGTATTATGGATCTGATCTGAAGCAGGTATTATGGATCTGAGTTCAAGCAGGTATTATGGATCTGATTTCAAGCAGGTATTATGGATCTGATCTGAAGCATGTATTATGGATCTGATTTCAAGCAGGTATTATGGATCTGATCTGAAGCAGGTATTATGGATCTGATTTCAAGCAGGTATTATGGATCTGATTTCAAGCAGGTATTATGGATCTGATTTGAAGCAGGTATTATGGATCTGATTTGAAGCAGGTATTATGGATCTGATTTCAAGCAGGTATTATGGATCTGATTTGAAGCAGGTATTATGGATCTGATTTCAAGCAGGCATTATGGATCTGAGATCAAGCAGGTATTATGGATCTGATTTGAAGCAGGTATTATGGATCTGATTTGAAGCAGGCATTATGGATCTGATCTGAAGCAGGTATTATGGATCTGATTTCAAGCAGGTATTATGGATCTGATCTGAAGCATGTATTATGGATCTGATTTGAAGCAGGTATTATGGATCTGATTTCAAGCAGGTATTATGGATCTGAGTTCAAGCAGGTATTATGGATCTGATTTCAAGCAGGTATTATGGATCTGATTTGAAGCAGGTATTATGGATCTGATTTGAAGCAGGCATTATGGATCTGATTTGAAGCAGGTATTATGGATCTGATTTGAAGCAGGCATTATGGATCTGATTTCAAGCAGGTATTATGGATCTGATTTGAAGCAGGTATTATGGATCTGATTTGAAGCAGGCATTATTTACATTTACATTTACATTTAAGTCATTTAGCAGACACTCTTATCCAGAGCGACTTACAAATTGGTGCATTCCCCTTATGACATCCAGTGGAACAGCCACTTTACAATAGTGCATCTAAATCTTTTAGGGGGGTGAGAAGGATTACTTATCCTATCCTAGGTATTCCTTAAAGAGATGGGGTTTCAGGTGTCTCCGGAAGGTGGTGATTTGAAGCAGGTATTATTGTATAGTTACCTTTCCTCCAGAGATCCTTCGCATGGCTTGGATTTGGGATCTTAGAGGAGGGAAGGCTGGGAATCAGATCTGTAGCCGGTGTTTCAAATGGCACCCTATTCCCTACAAAGTGTAATACTTTTGAACGGGGGCCGTGAGGCTCTGTGTAGGGAACAGTGTTCCATTTGGGAAGAAGTCAAAGAGTACAGGACAAACCCCTCATAAGCTGTGCACAGCAGTCTTGGGTTCAAATAGTATTTGTTTCCTTTCAAATATTTTTAAGTGCTTGATTGATATTGCCTGTGGTGCCGATGTGCAGGGCTTGAACTTTTGAGACTATTCCATTGGTTCTACTGCGCCAGGCAAGCTCGATCATGTGGAGCAAAAGCATTTAGAAAGAAAACAAATACTGCCTGAACCCAAGTCGGTTGGAGCGACGCTGCAGCCAGCTGTGGAGACCAAAAGCCCTCGCCAGTCAACTGAAAACAAGGATCAGGATGCAGAGAGAAGGGTTACACTGGGTTTGAGTTCGTCCTCTGAACAAACGCTCTAAATGACTTTCTCATGTCAGCCCGAGACTACAACGTCAGTCGAATATCAATATTTACCGTTTTGGACTGTTTGGTTGGGCACATGTTTTAAAACAACACAAGAAATATCAACAAAGGACTGGACAATAAGACTGAGGGGAACACAGGACACTGAGTCTAGCAGCAGGGAAAATGACCTCCATGATTGTCAAACATATCTGCACTGTTGGGAGTTCTGAATCCAGACTATTGTTTTATTCCGAATCCAGACTATTTGGCTAAGGTGTATGTAAACTTCCGACTTCAACTGTATATATACGCAGTTGAAGTCAGAAGATTACCTACACCTTAGCCAAACTACATTTAAACTCAGTTTTTCACAATTTCTGACATTTAATCCTAGTAAAAATCCCTTTCTTAGGTCAGTTAGGATCACCACTTTATTTTAAGAATGTAAACTGTCAGAATAACAGTAGAGAATTATTAATTTCAGCTTTTCTTTCTTTCATCACATTCCCCAGTGGGTCAGAAGATTACATACACTCAATTAGTATTTGGTAGCATTGCTTTTAAATTGTTCAATTTGGGACAATGTTTTGGGTAGCCATCCACAGGCTTCCTAATATGTTGGGTACATTTTACCATCCCTCCTGACAGAGCTGGTGTAACTGAGTCAGGTTTGTAGGCCTCCTCTTGCTCGCACATGCTTTTTCATTTGTGCCCACAAACCTCTCTATAGGATTGAGGTCAGGGCTTTGTGATGGCCACTCCAATACCTTGACTGTGTTGTCCTGTATTTTGCCACAACTTGAAGTATGCTGGGTCATTGTCCATTTGGAGATCCATTTGCGACCAAGCTTTAACTTCCTGACTGGATGTCTTGAGATATTACTTCAATATATCCACATAATTTTCCTCCTTCATGACGCCATCTATTTTGTGAAGTGCACCAATCCCTCTGCAGCAAAGCACCCCAACAACATGATGCTGACACCCCGTGCTTCACGGTTGGGATGGTGTTCTTCGGCTTGCAAGCCTCCGCCTTTTCCTCAAACATAACGATGTTCATTATGGCCAAACAGTTCTATTTTTGTTTCATCAGACCTGAGGACATTTCTCCAAAAAGTATGATCTTTGTCCCCATGTGCATTTGCAAACCATAGTCTGTCTTTTTAATGGTGGTTTTGGAGTAAAGGGCTTCTTCTTGTTGAGTGACTTTCAGGTTATGACAATATAGGACTTGTTTTACTGTGGATATAGATACGTTCAGGTACCTGTTTCCTCCAGCATCTTCTAAGGTCCTTTGCTGTTGTTCTGGGATTGATTTGCACTTTTCGCACCAAAGTACGTTCATCTCTAGGAGACCGAACGGGTCCCTTCCTGAAGCGGTATGACTGCTTCTTGGTCCCATGGTGTTTATAATTGCATACTATTGTTTGTACAGATGAACGTGGTACCTTTCAGGTGTTTGGAAATTGCTCACAAGGATGAACCAGACTTGTGGAGGTCTACAATTTTTTTCTGAGGTCTTGGCTGATTTCTTTTGATTTTTCCCATGATGTCAAGCAAAGAGGCACTGAGTTTGAAGCTAGGCCTTGACATACATCCACAGGTTCACCTCCAATTGACTCAAATTATGCCAATTAGCCTATCAGAAGCTTCTAAAGCCATGACACCATTTTCTGGAATTTTCCAAGATGTTTAAAGGCACAGTCAACTTAGTGTATGTAAACTTCTGACCCACTGGAATTGTGATACAGTAAATTATAAGTGAAATAATCTGTCTGTAAACAATTGTTGGAAATGACTTGTCATGCACAATGTAGATGTTCAACCACTTGCTAAAACTATAGTTTGTTAACACGAAATTTGTGGAATGACTCCAACCTAAGTGTAAGTAAACTACCGACTTCAACTGTATATATATATATATATATATATTATTTTAAATGTCATGTATTAGCACACTGGATAGGTGCAATGAAATGTTTTGTTTTACAGGTTACAGGTCAGCCTTGCTCAAGGGCACGTCGACAGATTTTCACATTTGTCTGCTCAGGTATTCAAAATGTCTGTAAAAGAACGTCTCGTGGTGGTGTTGCAGGCTTCGGGTCCTTGTGGAAGTTAGCTGAGAGACTCTGTGTTGCCAGGCTTCGGCTCCTTGTGGAGGTTGGCTGAGGAGACTCTGTGTTGCCAGGCTTCGGCTCCTTGTGGAGGTTGGCTGAGAGACTCTGTGTTGCCAGGCTTCGCTCCTTGTGGATGTTGGCTGAGAGAGACTCTGTGTTGCCAGGTTTTTGCTCATTGGAGGTTGGCTGAAACTCTCTGTGTTGCCAGGCTTCGGCTCCTTGTGGAGGTTGGCTGAGAGACTCTGTGTTGCCAGGCTTCGGCTCCTTGTGGAGGTTGGCTGAGAGACCTCTGTGTTGCAGGTCACGGCTCCTTGTGGAGGTTGGCTGAGACTCTGTGTTGCTGTGGCCGGCTCCTTGTGGAGGTTGGCTGAGAGACTCTGTGTTGCCAGGCTTCGGCTCCTTGTGGAGTTGGCTGAGAGACTCTGTGTTGCCAGGCTCTCGGCTCCTTGTGGAGGTTGGCTGAGAGACTCTGTGTTGCCAGGCTTCGGCTCCTTGTGGAGGTTGGCTGAGAGACTCTGTGTTGCCAGGCTTCGGCTCCTTGTGGAGGTTGGCTGAGAGACTCTGTGTTGCCAGGCTTCGGCTCCTTGTGGAGTTGGCTGTGAAACTCTCTGTGTTGTCAGGCCTCCAAGTGGACATTGGCTGAGAGACTCTCTGTGTTGCCAGGCCTCCAAGTGGACATTGGCTGAGAGACTCTGTGTTGCCAGGCCTCCTTAGTGAGGACGTTAGGCCTGAGTGGAGACTCTCTGTGTTGCCCAGGCCTCCAAGTGGACATTGGCTGAGAGAATGTCCCTTGAAGGCTCTGGGCTCTCAATATCCACTAGAGGCTACAACAACTGAGGAGAATATCTCTCAGCCAGTGTGGACAGAGACTTGGCTCCAAGTGGACATTGGCTGAGACTCTCTGTGTTGCCAGGCCTCCGTTAGCTGAGAGACTCTGTGTTGCCAGGCCTCCAAGTGGAGAGACTCTCTGTGTTGCCAGGCCTCCTAGTGGACGTGGCTGGAATTCCTGTGTTGTGGTCTCCTAGAGGACGTTAGAGAGAAGACTCTCTGTGTTGCCAGTTCATTGTCTGTGTTTGCCAGGTCTCTAGAGGACGTTAGCTGAGACTCTCTGTGTTGCCAGTTCTCTAGAGGACCCAGAGCCTCCTAGAGGGCGTTGGCTGAGAGACTCTCTGTGTTGCCAGTTCTCCTAGAGGACGTTGGCTGAGAGACTCTGTGTTGCACAGAAGTTTGGCTCTACCGTGTGTTGGAGGATGTGGGTTCTCTTTCTCGTTCTTTCTCTTTTTGAGTTTGGAGTGCATCATGGAAGCTGAGAAGGGAAAGAAAGGGCAACAGAGGGAGGGAGGGAAATAGGTGTGCTGATGAAGGGGGTAGAAGTTTTGGGTCTGGGACCAGGTGAGAAGTCTGGCAGCTCCTTCCTGTAACATACCTTTATGGTGGGAGAGAGAGAGAGAGAGAGAGGGAGGTGGCGGGGTAGAGAGAGAGAGGGGGGGTAGAGAGAGGGGGGGGCGGGGTAGAGAGAGGGGGGGTAGAAAGAGAGAGAGAGAGAGAGAGAGAGAGAGAGAATGAGAGGGGGTGGATGTAGAGAGGGAGGTAGAGAGAGAGAGAGAGAGAGAGAGAGAGAGAGAGAGTGAGAGAGAGAGAGAGAGGGGAGGGGGGTGGTAGAGAGAGGGAGTCATGTCGAATGCTGTATCATCTCTCCAACACATACTCCATTTCACTGTTCCTGTCCTGACAGTAGACCGGTTTCATGACAGTGGACTAGTTTTATGTGAAGTCCGCTATTTTCTCTTCAGCCATTTGCAGACGCTCTTATCCAGATCATTTTACTGTAGGGTGGGTTACATTCAAAACAAATCGCAGACTGCTCTGCCTTATTAATGCCAGAACACTTCTTCTTGGGAAATTCCCAGCCATATTGTAACGGCCGTTGGTAGTGGAAGGAGGTGAGGACCAATGCGCAGCGTGGTAAGTGTCCATCTTTATAATGAAGTAAATGAACACAGAACAAAAACAACAAGGTGAGCAGACGAAACAGTTAAACCACTCAACAGAAAACAATCACCCAGAACTCAAGGGTGAAAACAAACTGCTGGTATGATTCTCTATCAGGGACAACGATTGACAGCTGCCTCTGATTGAGAACCATACCAGGCCAAACACAGAAATACCAAATCATAGAAAACGAACATAGACAACCCACCCCAACTCACGCCTGACCAACCTAAAACAGAGACATAACAAAGAACTAAGGACAGGACGTGACACACGTCTATAGTAAATATACAGAACGATCTACTGTGCTGTACAGGTAAAGGCATTCAATCAAAGCTGCATAAGTACTGGACAGACCTACTACCTAACAGCTGTACTTCAGGAAGAACCGATACCCAGCCGTATCTACAGTAATCCTTAACATGCATCAGGTTACACAGGGACTGACTCTCTGACTGTGGTGGCAAGAATGTCTGTACTAAACATGCATCAGTTTACATGGGGACTGACTCTCTGACTGTGGTAACAGAATGTCTATACTAAACATGCATCAGTTTACATAGGGACTGACTCTCTGACTGTGGTAGAAGACTGTCTATACTAAACATGCATCGGTTTACATGGGGACTGACTCTCCGACTGTGGTAGCAGTATGTCTATGTTGTCTGACATGTCCCCATTAACCGGTGGATGGATGAGATGCTTGATTTCCTGTTGAGGTGGCTGGGTGGAGATTTGATTTCCTGTTGAGGTGGCTGGCTGGAGATTTGATTTCCTGTCCATTGACCAGTTGGATGAGATTGACCCTGAGGTCTTGAACTTGTTCTCTGTTATGGGGATGCCACATTCCCCACAGTACCACATTCCCCACAGTACTACATTCCCCACAGTACCACATTCCCCACAGAACCACATTCCCCACAGTACCACATTCCCCACAGTACTACATTCCCCACAGTACTACATTCCCCACAGCACCACATTCCCCACAGTACCACATTCCCCACAGTACCACATTCCCCACAGAACCACATTCCCCACAGTACCACATTCCCCACAGTACTACATTCCCCACAGTACTACATTCCCACAGCACCACATTCCCCACAGTACTACATTCCCCACAGCACCACATTCCCCACAGTACCACATTCTCCACAGTACTACATTCCCCACAGTACCACATTCTCCACAGTACTACATTCCCCACAGTACTACATTCCCCACAGTACTACATTCCCCACAGTACCACATTCCCCACAGTATTACATTCCCCACAGTACTACATTCCCCACAGTACTACATTCCCCACAGTACCACATTCCCCACAGTACTACATTCCCCACAGCACCACATTCCCCACAGTACTACATTCCCCACAGTACTACATTCCCCACAGTACCACATTCCCCACAGTACCACATTCCCCACAGCACCACATTCCCCACAGTACTACATTCCCCACAGCACCACATTCCCCACAGTACCACATTCCCCACAGCACCACATTCCCGACAACACCACATTCCAGACAGTACCACATTCCCCACAGCACCACATTCCCGACAACACCACATTCCAGACAGTACCACATTCCCCACAACACCACATTCCGACAACACCACATTCCCGACAGTACCATATTCCCCACAACACCACATTCCCGACAGCACCACATTCCCCAAAACACCACATTCCCACAGCACCACATTCCCCAAAACACCACATTCCCCACAGCACCACATTCCCCACAACACCACATTCCCGACAGCAGTCCGCCCAGGACCCAGTGCCAGTAGATGTCCAAGCAGCTCTGTGTTGTTAAGAGCCTGTTCTTCCTGTCGGTCAGTCTGTTGCTGCAACCAAACAGTTCGTAAATACTTTCATGTGGAAGGTTATCATAACATGACCTTATGAACAGGCAAAACAAAGTATTCCTCTCTCCCTTCTCCTTTGGTATTTAGAACCCCCTCTCTCTCTCTGTCTGTCTGTCTGTCTGTCTGTCTCTCTGTGTCTCTGTCTCTGTCTCTGTCTCTGTCTCTGTCTCTGTCTCTCTCTCTCTCTCTCTCTCTCTCTCTCTCTCTCTCTCTCTCTCTCTCTCTCTCTCTCTCTCTCTCTCTCTCTCTCTCTCTCTCTCTCTCTCTCTCTCTCTCTCTCTCTGTCTCTCTCTCTCTCTCTCTCTCTCTCTCTCTCTCTCTCTCTCTCTCTCTCTGTCTCTCTCTGTCTGTCTGTCTGTCTGTGTCTCTCTCTCTCTCTGTCTCTCTGTCTCTCTCTCTCTCTCTCTCTCTCTCTCTCTCTCTCTCTCTCTCTCTCTCTCTCTCTCTGTCTCTCTCTTCACCCCTTTCTCTGTCTCTCTCTTCCCCCTCCTCTGTCTCTCTCTGTCTCTCTCTTCTCCCTCTCTGTCTCTCTCTATCTCTCTTCCCCCTCTCCCTGTCTCTCTCTTCTCCCTCTCTGTCTCTCTCTCACTCTCTTTCTCCTCCCCCCTCTCTCTCTCTCTCCCTCCCCCACTCCAGGTCTTTCTTTCTCCCTCTACGCTCTCTCCCCCTCTCTCTCTCTCTCTCCCTCTCTCTCTCTCACTCCTACCTCCCCACCCCTCTCCCCCTGTCCCCTCTCTCCCTCTCTCTTCTCTCTCTCTCCCCCCGTCCCCTCTCTCTCTCTCCCCCTCCCTCCCTCCTTCCCGTCCCCTCTCTCTCTCGCTCTCCCCCGTCCCCTCTCTTTCTCTCTCCCCCTCCTCCTTGCCATCCCCCTCCCTCCTTCCCTTCCCCTCTCTCTTTCCCCCCTTCTCTCTCCATCCATCCTTCCTCTCATTAAGAGGTAAAATAAGAGTGTAGTTTTATGCCAGAAGGAACGTGTCTACTCTGCTGCCAGACCAGCCAGGACCTCTCTAGAGCGTTACCCAACACACAGGCATCCACCCGGCTCCATTAAGTAGGTCAGGAAGATGAAACCTTGGCCATTTCTTACAGCCCCCCACAAATGTATTTTGGAAGGGAGCCCCCAGCCATCCTAGTCCACTAACCCCCTAGGACCTCAGCCCCAGACCCAGACCCAAACTCTAGGACCTCAGCCCCAGACCCAAACTCTAGGACCTCAGCCCCCAGACCCAAACTCTAGGACCTCAGCCCCAGACTAAACTCTAGGACCTCAGCCCCAGACCCAAACTCTAGGACCTCCAGCCCCAGACCCAAACTCTAGGACCTCAGCCCCAGACCCAAACTCTAGGACCTCAGCCCCAGACCCAGACCCAAACTCTAGGACCTCAGCCCCAGACCCAAACTCTAGGACCTCAGCCCCAGCCCCAAACTCTAGGACCCACGAGGGCCCCAGACCCAGACTCTAGGACCCACGGGCCCCAGCCCCAGCCCAGCCCCAGACTCTAGGACCCACGGGGGCCCCAGACCAGACTCTAGGACCCACGAGGGCCCCAGCCCCAGACTCTAGGACCCACAGCGAGGGCCCCAGACCCAGACTCTAGGACCCATGAGGGCCCCCAGACCCAGACTCTAGGACCCACGAGGGCCCCAGACCCAGACTCTAGGACCCACGAGGGCCCCAGACCCAGACTCTAGGACCCACGAGGGCCCCAGACCCAGACTCTAGGACCCACGAGGGCCCCAGACCCAGACTCTAGGACCCACGAGGGCCCCAGACCCCAGCTCTAGGACCCACGAGGGCCCCAGACTCTAGGACCCACGAGGGCCCCAGACTCCCTAGGGACCCAGAGGGCCCCAGACTCTAGGACCCCTGAGGGCCCCAGGCCAGACTCTAGGACCCACAAGGGCCCCAGCCCCAGACTCTAGGACCCACGAGGGCCCCAGCCCCAGACTCTAGGACCCACGAGGGCCCCAGACCCAGACTCTAGGACCCACGAGGGCCCCAGACCCAGACTCTAGGACCCACGAGGGCCCCAGACCCAGACTCTAGGACCCACGAGGGCCCCAGACCCAAACTCTAGGACCCACGAGGGGCCCCAGCCCCAGACTCTGGGACCCACGAGGGCCCCAGCCCCAGACTCTAGGACCCACGGGGGCCCCAGTCCCAGACTCTAGGACCCACGAGGGCCCCAGCCCCAGACTCTAGGACCCACGAGGGCCCTCATGCGTTCAAATGTACCTCCAATCAGGCCCTAATAATCTTGAGAGCTCCCAAAAAAATATTTAGTTGGTTTGGCCCCTCTACCATGGGTTTAGTTGGTTTTTGGCCCCTCTACCATGGGTTTAGTTGGTTTGGCCCCTCTACCATGGGTTTAGTTGGTTTGGCCCCTCTACCATGGGTTTAGTTGGTTTGGCCCCTCTACCATGGGTTAGTTGGTTTTAGCCCCTCTACCATGGGGTTAGTTGGTTTGGCACCCTATACAATGGGTTTAGTTGGTTTGGCCCCTCTACCATGGTTTACATCCAGTCACCTATTCATTTTTCTCATGCAACGTATTCATACTACCATTCCAGTGTTTTACTTGCTATATTGTATTTGCTGCCACCATGGCCTTTTTGCCTTTACCTCCTTCTCCCACCTCATTTGCTCATTGTATATAGACTTGTTTCTACTGTATTATTGACTGTATGTTTGTTTTTACTCCATGTGTAACTCTGTAATACGTTGTATCTGTCGAACTGCTTTGCTTTATCTTGGCCAGGTCGCAGTTGTAAATGAGAACTTGTTTCTCAACTAGCCCCTACCTGTTTAAATAAAGGTGTTCTCAACTTGCCTACCTGTTTAAATAAAGGTGTTCTCAACTTGCCTACCTGGTTAAATAAAGGTGTTCTCAACTAGCCTACCTGGTTAAATAAAGGTGTTCTCAACTAGCCTACCTGTTTAAATAAAGGTGTTCTCAACCAGCCTACCTGGTTAAATAAAGGTGTTCTCAACTTGCCTACCTGGTTAAATAAAGGTGTTCTCAACTTGCCTACCTGGTTAAATAAAGGTGTTCTCAACTAGCCTACCTGGTTAAATAAAGGTGTTCTCAACTTGCCTACCTGGTTAAATAAAGGTGTTCTCAACTAGCCTACCTGGTTAAATAAAGGTGTTCTCAACTTGCCTACCTGGTTAAATAAAGGTGTTCTCAACTTGCCTACCTGGTTAAATAAAGGTGTTCTCAACTAGCCTACCTGGTTAAATAAAGGTGTTCTCAACTAGCCTACCTGGTTAAATAAAGGTGTTCTCAACTTGCCTACCTGGTTAAATAAAGGTGTTCTCAACTAGCCTACCTGGTTAAATAAAGGTGTTCTCAACTAGCCTACCTGGTTAAATAAAGGTGTTCTCAACTTGCCTACCTGGTTAAATAAAGGTGTTCTCAACTTGCCTACCTGGTTAAATAAAGGTGTTCTCAACTAGCCTACCTGGTTAAATAAAGGTGTTCTCAACTTGCCTACCTGGTTAAATAAAGGTGTTCTCAACTAGCCTACCTGGTTAAATAAAGGTGTTCTCAACTAGCCTACCTGGTTAAATAAAGGTGTTCTCAACTTGCCTACCTGGTTAAATAAAGGTGTTCTCAACTTGCCTACCTGGTTAAATAAAGGTGTTCTCAACTAGCCTACCTGGTTAAATAAAGGTGTTCTCAACTTGCCTACCTGGTTAAATAAAGGTGTTCTCAACTAGCCTACCTGGTTAAATAAAGGTGTTCTCAACTTGCCTACCTGGTTAAATAAAGGTGTTCTCAACTTGCCTACCTGGTTAAATAAAGGTGTTCTCAACTAGCCTACCTGGTTAAATAAAGGTGTTCTCAACTAGCCTACCTGGTTAAATAAAGGTGTTCTCAACTTGCCTACCTGGTTAAATAAAGGTGTTCTCAACTAGCCTACCTGGTTAAATAAAGGTGTTCTCAACTAGCCTACCTGGTTAAATAAAGGTGTTCTCAACTTGCCTACCTGGTTAAATAAAGGTGTTCTCAACTTGCCTACCTGGTTAAATAAAGGTGTTCTCAACTAGCCTACCTGGTTAAATAAAGGTGTTCTCAACTTGCCTACCTGGTTAAATAAAGGTGTTCTCAACTAGCCTACCTGGTTAAATAAAGGTGTTCTCAACTAGCCTACCTGGTTAAATAAAGGTGTTCTCCAACTTGCCTACCTGGTTAAATAAGGTGTTCTCAACTAGCCTACCTGTTTAAATAAAGGTGTTCTCAACTAGCCTACCTGGTTAAATAAAGGTGTTCTCAACTAGCCTACCTGGTTAAATAAAGGTGTTCTCCACTAGCCTACCTGTTTAAATAAAGGTGTTCTCAACTAGCCTACCTGTTTAAATAAAGGTGTTCTCAACTAGCCTACCTGTTTAAATAAAGGTGTTCTCCACTAGCCTACCTGTTTAAATAAAGGTGTTCTCAACTAGCCTACCTGTTTAAATAAAGGTGTTCTCAACTAGCCTACCTGGTTAAATAAAGGTGTTCTCAACTAGCCTACCTGGTTAAATAAAGGTGTTCTCAACTAGCCTACCTGGTTAAATAAAGGTGTTCTCAACTTGCCTACCTGGTTAAATAAAGGTGTTCTCAACTAGCCTACCTGGTTAAATAAAGGTGTTCTCAACTAGCCTACCTGGTTAAATAAAGGTGTTCTCAACCAGCCTACCTGGTTAAATAAAGGTGTTCTCAACTAGCCTACCTGGTTAAATAAAGGTGTTCTCAACTAGCCTACCTGGTTAAATAAAGGTGTTCTCAACTAGCCTACCTGGTTAAATAAAGGTGTTCTCAACTAGCCTACCTGGTTAAATAAAGGTGTTCTCAACTTGCCTACCTGGTTAAATAAAGGTGTTCTCAACTAGCCTACCTGTTTAAATAAAGGTGTTCTCAACTAGCCTACCTGTTTAAATAAAGGTGTTCTCAACTTGCCTACCTGGTTAAATAAAGGTGTTCTCAACTAGCCTACCTGGTTAAATAAAGGTGTTCTCAACTTGCCTACCTGGTTAAATAAAGGTGTTCTCAACTAGCCTACCTGTTTAAATAAAGGTGTTCTCAACTTGCCTACCTGGTTAAATAAAGGTGTTCTCAACTAGCCTACCTGGTTAAATAAAGGTGTTCTCAACTTGCCTACCTGGTTAAATAAAGGTGTTCTCAACTAGCCTACCTGTTTAAATAAAGGTGTTCTCAACTTGCCTACCTGTTTAAATAAAGGTGTTCTCAACTAGCCTACCTGGTTAAATAAAGGTGTTCTCAACTTGCCTACCTGGTTAAATAAAGGTGTTCTCAACTTGCCTACCTGGTTAAATAAAGGTGTTCTCAACTAGCCTACCTGTTTAAATAAAGGTGTTCTCAACTTGCCTACCTGGTTAAATAAAGGTGTTCTCAACTTGCCTACCTGGTTAAATAAAGGTGTTCTCAACTTGCCTACCTGGTTAAATAAAGGTGTTCTCAACTTGCCTACCTGGTTAAATAAAGGTGTTCTCAACTTGCCTACCTGGTTAAATAAAGGTGTTCTCAACTTGCCTACCTGGTTAAATAAAGGTGTTCTCAACTAGCCTACCTGGTTAAATAAAGGTGTTCTCAACTAGCCTACCTGGTTAAATAAAGGTGTTCTCAACTTGCCTACCTGGTTAAATAAAGGTGTTCTCAACTAGCCTACCTGGTTAAATAAAGGTGTTCTCAACTAGCCTACCTGGTTAAATAAAGGTGTTCTCAACTTGCCTACCTGGTTAAATAAAGGTGTTCTCAACTAGCCTACCTGTTTAAATAAAGGTGTTCTCAACTGTCCTACCTGGTTAAATAAAGGTGTTCTCAACTAGCCTACCTGGTTAAATAAAGGTGTTCTCAACTAGCCTACCTGGTTAAATAAAGGTGTTCTCAACTTGCCTACCTGGTTAAATAAAGGTGTTCTCAACTAGCCTACCTGGTTAAATAAAGGTGTTCTCAACTAGCCTACCTGGTTAAATAAAGGTGTTCTCAACTTGCCTACCTGGTTAAATAAAGGTGTTCTCAACTAGCCTACCTGTTTAAATAAAGGTGTTCTCAACTGGCCTACCTGGTTAAATAAAGGTGTTCTCAACTGGCCTACCTGGTTAAATAAAGGTGTTCTCAACTAGCCTACCTGGTTAAATAAAGGTGTTCTCAACTTGCCTACCTGGTTAAATAAAGGTGTTCTCAACTAGCCTACCTGGTTAAATAAAGGTGTTCTCAACTTGCCTACCTGGTTAAATAAAGGTGTTCTCAACTAGCCTACCTGGTTAAATAAAGGTGTTCTCAACTAGCCTACCTGGTTAAATAAAGGTGTTCTCAACTAGCCTACCTGGTTAAATAAAGGTGTTCTCAACTAGCCTACCTGGTTAAATAAAGGTGTTCTCAACTTGCCTACCTGGTTAAATAAAGGTGTTCTCAACTAGCCTACCTGGTTAAATAAAGGTGTTCTCAACTTGCCTACCTGGTTAAATAAAGGTGTTCTCAACTTGCCTACCTGGTTAAATAAAGGTGTTCTCAACTTGCCTACCTGGTTAAATAAAGGTGTTCTCAACTTGCCTACCTGGTTAAATAAAGGTGTTCTCAACTTGCCTACCTGGTTAAATAAAGGTGTTCTCAACTTGCCTACCTGGTTAAATAAAGGTGTTCTCAACTAGCCTACCTGGTTAAATAAAGGTGTTCTCAACTAGCCTACCTGGTTAAATAAAGGTGTTCTCAACTTGCCTACCTGGTTAAATAAAGGTGTTCTCAACTAGCCTACCTGGTTAAATAAAGGTGTTCTCAACTAGCCTACCTGGTTAAATAAAGGTGTTCTCAACTAGCCTACCTGGTTAAATAAAGGTGTTCTCAACTTGCCTACCTGGTTAAATAAAGGTGTTCTCAACTAGCCTACCTGGTTAAATAAAGGTGTTCTCAACTAGCCTACCTGGTTAAATAAAGGTGTTCTCAACTAGCCTACCTGGTTAAATAAAGGTGTTCTCAACTTGCCTACCTGGTTAAATAAAGGTGTTCTCAACTAGCCTACCTGGTTAAATAAAGGTGTTCTCAACTAGCCTACCTGGTTAAATAAAGGTGTTCTCAACTAGCCTACCTGGTTAAATAAAGGTGTTCTCAACTTGCCTACCTGGTTAAATAAAGGTGTTCTCAACTAGCCTACCTGGTTAAATAAAGGTGTTCTCAACTAGCCTACCTGGTTAAATAAAGGTGTTCTCAACTAGCCTACCTGGTTAAATAAAGGTGTTCTCAACTTGCCTACCTGGTTAAATAAAGGTGTTCTCAACTTGCCTACCTGGTTAAATAAAGGTGTTCTCAACTTGCCTACCTGGTTAAATAAAGGTGTTCTCAACTAGCCTACCTGGTTAAATAAAGGTGTTCTCAACTTGCCTACCTGGTTAAATAAAGGTGTTCTCAACTTGCCTACCTGTTTAAATAAAGGTGTTCTCAACTTGCCTACCTGGTTAAATAAAGGTGTTCTCAACTTGCCTACCTGGTTAAATAAAGGTGTTCTCAACTAGCCTACCTGGTTAAATAAAGGTGTTCTCAACTAGCCTACCTGGTTAAATAAAGGTGTTCTCAACTTGCCTACCTGGTTAAATAAAGGTGTTCTCAACTAGCCTACCTGGTTAAATAAAGGTGTTCTCAACTAGCCTACCTGGTTAAATAAAGGTGTTCTCAACTAGCCTACCTGGTTAAATAAAGGTGTTCTCAACTTGCCTACCTGGTTAAATAAAGGTGTTCTCAACTAGCCTACCTGGTTAAATAAAGGTGTTCTCAACTAGCCTACCTGGTTAAATAAAGGTGTTCTCAACTAGCCTACCTGGTTAAATAAAGGTGTTCTCAACTTGCCTACCTGGTTAAATAAAGGTGTTCTCAACTAGCCTACCTGGTTAAATAAAGGTGTTCTCAACTAGCCTACCTGGTTAAATAAAGGTGTTCTCAACTAGCCTACCTGGTTAAATAAAGGTGTTCTCAACTTGCCTACCTGGTTAAATAAAGGTGTTCTCAACTAGCCTACCTGGTTAAATAAAGGTGTTCTCAACTAGCCTACCTGGTTAAATAAAGGTGTTCTCAACTAGCCTACCTGGTTAAATAAAGGTGTTCTCAACTAGCCTACCTGGTTAAATAAAGGTGTTCTCAACTAGCCTACCTGGTTAAATAAAGGTGTTCTCAACTAGCCTACCTGGTTAAATAAAGGTGTTCTCAACTAGCCTACCTGGTTAAATAAAGGTGTTCTCAACTTGCCTACCTGGTTAAATAAAGGTGTTCTCAACTAGCCTACCTGGTTAAATAAAGGTGTTCTCAACTAGCCTACCTGGTTAAATAAAGGTGTTCTCAACTAGCCTACCTGGTTAAATAAAGGTGTTCTCAACTTGCCTACCTGGTTAAATAAAGGTGTTCTCAACTTGCCTACCTGGTTAAATAAAGGTGTTCTCAACTAGCCTACCTGGTTAAATAAAGGTGTTCTCAACTAGCCTACCTGGTTAAATAAAGGTGTTCTCAACTAGCCTACCTGGTTAAATAAAGGTGTTCTCAACTAGCCTACCTGGTTAAATAAAGGTGTTCTCAACTAGCCTACCTGGTTAAATAAAGGTGTTCTCAACTAGCCTACCTGGTTAAATAAAGGTGTTCTCAACTAGCCTACCTGGTTAAATAAAGGTGTTCTCAACTAGCCTACCTGGTTAAATAAAGGTGTTCTCAACTAGCCTACCTGGTTAAATAAAGGTGTTCTCAACTAGCCTACCTGTTTAAATAAAGGTGTTCTCAACTAGCCTACCTGGTTAAATAAAGGTGTTCTCACCTAGCCTCCCTGGTTAAATAAAGGTGTTCTCAACTAGCCTACCTGGTTAAATAAAGGTGTTCTCAACTAGCCTACCTGGTTAAATAAAGGTGTTCTCAACTAGCCTACCTGGTTAAATAAAGGTGTTCTCAACTAGCCTACCTGGTTAAATAAAGGTGTTCTCAACTTGCCTACCTGGTTAAATAAAGGTGTTCTCAACTAGCCTACCTGGTTAAATAAAGGTGTTCTCAACTAGCCTACCTGGTTAAATAAAGGTGTTCTCAACTAGCCTACCTGGTTAAATAAAGGTGTTCTCAACTAGCCTACCTGTTTAAATAAAGGTGTTCTCAACTAGCCTACCTGGTTAAATAAAGGTGTTCTCAACTAGCCTACCTGGTTAAATAAAGGTGTTCTCAACTAGCCTACCTGGTTAAATAAAGGTGTTCTCTACTAGCCTACCTGGTTAAATAAAGGTGTTCTCAACTTGCCTACCTGGTTAAATAAAGGTGTTCTCAACTAGCCTACCTGGTTAAATAAAGGTGTTCTCAACTAGCCTACCTGGTTAAATAAAGGTGTTCTCAACTAGCCTACCTGGTTAAATAAAGGTGTTCTCAACTAGCCTACCTGTTTAAATAAAGGTGTTCTCAACTAGCCTACCTGGTTAAATAAAGGTGTTCTCAACTAGCCTACCTGGTTAAATAAAGGTGTTCTCAACTAGCCTACCTGGTTAAATAAAGGTGTTCTCTACTAGCCTACCTGGTTAAATAAAGGTGTTCTCAACTAGCCTACCTGGTTAAATAAAGGTGTTCTCAACTAGCCTACCTGGTTAAATAAAGGTGTTCTCTACTAGCCTACCTGGTTAAATAAAGGTGTTCTCAACTAGCCTACCTGGTTAAATAAAGGTGTTCTCAACTAGCCTACCTGGTTAAATAAAGGTGTTCTCAACTAGCCTACCTGGTTAAATAAAGGTGTTCTCTACTAGCCTACCTGGTTAAATAAAGGTGTTCTCAACTAGCCTACCTGGTTAAATAAAGGTGTTCTCTACTAGCCTACCTGGTTAAATAAAGGTGTTCTCTACTAGCCTACCTGGTTAAATAAAGGTGTTCTCTACTAGCCTACCTGGTTAAATAAAGGTGTTCTCTACTAGCCTACCTGGTTAAATAAAGGTGTTCTCAACTAGCCTACCTGGTTAAATAAAGGTGTTCTCAACTAGCCTACCTGGTTAAATAAAGGTGTTCTCTACTAGCCTACCTGGTTAAATAAAGGTGTTCTCAACTAGCCTACCTGGTTAAATAAAGGTGTTCTCAACTAGCCTACCTGGTTAAATAAAGGTGTTCTCTACTAGCCTACCTGGTTAAATAAAGGTGTTCTCAACTAGCCTACCTGGTTAAATAAAGGTGTTCTCAACTAGCCTACCTGGTTAAATAAAGGTGTTCTCAACTAGCCTACCTGGTTAAATAAAGGTGTTCTCTACTAGCCTACCTGGTTAAATAAAGGTGTTCTCTACTAGCCTACCTGGTTAAATAAAGGTGTTCTCAACTAGCCTACCTGGTTAAATAAAGGTGTTCTCTACTAGCCTACCTGGTTAAATAAAGGTGTTCTCAACTAGCCTACCTGGTTAAATAAAGGTGTTCTCTACTAGCCTACCTGGTTAAATAAAGGTGTTCTCTACTAGCCTACCTGGTTAAATAAAGGTGTTCTCAACTAGCCTACCTGGTTAAATAAAGGTGTTCTCCACTAGCCTACCTGGTTAAATAAAGGTGTTCTCTACTAGCCTACCTGGTTAAATAAAGGTGTTCTCAACTAGCCTACCTGGTTAAATAAAGGTGTTCTCTACTAGCCTACCTGGTTAAATAAAGGTGTTCTCTACTAGCCTACCTGGTTAAATAAAGGTGTTCTCTACTAGCCTACCTGGTTAAATAAAGGTGTTCTCTACTAGCCTACCTGGTTAAATAAAGGTGTTCTCTACTAGCCTACCTGGTTAAATAAAGGTGTTCTCAACTAGCCTACCTGGTTAAATAAAGGTGTTCTCTACTAGCCTACCTGGTTAAATAAAGGTGTTCTCAACTAGCCTACCTGGTTAAATAAAGGTGTTCTCTACTAGCCTACCTGGTTAAATAAAGGTGTTCTCTACTAGCCTACCTGGTTAAATAAAGGTGTTCTCTACTAGCCTACCTGGTTAAATAAAGGTGTTCTCTACTAGCCTACCTGGTTAAATAAAGGTGTTCTCCACTAGCCTACCTGGTTAAATAAAGGTGTTCTCAACTAGCCTACCTGGTTAAATAAAGGTGTTCTCTACTAGCCTACCTGGTTAAATAAAGGTGTTCTCCACTAGCCTACCTGGTTAAATAAAGGTGTTCTCTACTAGCCTACCTGGTTAAATAAAGGTGTTCTCCACTAGCCTACCTGGTTAAATAAAGGTGTTCTCAACTAGCCTACCTGGTTAAATAAAGGTGTTCTCAACTAGCCTACCTGGTTAAATAAAGGTGTTCTCTACTAGCCTACCTGGTTAAATAAAGGTGTTCTCCACTAGCCTACCTGGTTAAATAAAGGTGTTCTCTACTAGCCTACCTGGTTAAATAAAGGTGTTCTCCACTAGCCTACCTGGTTAAATAAAGGTGTTCTCCACTAGCCTACCTGGTTAAATAAAGGTGTTCTCAACTAGCCTACCTGGTTAAATAAAGGTGTTCTCCACTAGCCTACCTGGTTAAATAAAGGTGTTCTCCACTAGCCTACCTGGTTAAATAAAGGTGTTCTCTACTAGCCTACCTGGTTAAATAAAGGTGTTCTCCACTAGCCTACCTGGTTAAATAAAGGTGTTCTCAACTAGCCTACCTGGTTAAATAAAGGTGTTCTCTACTAGCCTACCTGGTTAAATAAAGGTGTTCTCCACTAGCCTACCTGGTTAAATAAAGGTGTTCTCTACTAGCCTACCTGGTTAAATAAAGGTGTTCTCCACTAGCCTACCTGGTTAAATAAAGGTGTTCTCAACTAGCCTACCTGGTTAAATAAAGGTGTTCTCAACTAGCCTACCTGGTTAAATAAAGGTGTTCTCACTAGCCTACCTGGTTAAATAAAGGTGTTCTCCACTAGCCTACCTGGTTAAATAAAGGTGTTCTCTACTAGCCTACCTGGTTAAATAAAGGTGTTCTCCACTAGCCTACCTGGTTAAATAAAGGTGTTCTCCACTAGCCTACCTGGTTAAATAAAGGTGTTCTCTACTAGCCTACCTGGTTAAATAAAGGTGTTCTCCACTAGCCTACCTGGTTAAATAAAGGTGTTCTCTACTAGCCTACCTGGTTAAATAAAGGTGTTCTCTACTAGCCTACCTGGTTAAATAAAGGTGTTCTCTACTAGCCTACCTGGTTAAATAAAGGTGTTCTCTACTAGCCTACCTGGTTAAATAAAGGTGTTCTCAACTAGCCTACCTGGTTAAATAAAGGTGTTCTCTACTAGCCTACCTGGTTAAATAAAGGTGTTCTCAACTAGCCTACCTGGTTAAATAAAGGTGTTCTCTACTAGCCTACCTGGTTAAATAAAGGTGTTCTCAACTAGCCTACCTGGTTAAATAAAGGTGTTCTCAACTAGCCTACCTGGTTAAATAAAGGTGTTCTCTACTAGCCTACCTGGTTAAATAAAGGTGTTCTCTACTAGCCTACCTGGTTAAATAAAGGTGTTCTCTACTAGCCTACCTGGTTAAATAAAGGTGTTCTCTACTAGCCTACCTGGTTAAATAAAGGTGTTCTCTACTAGCCTACCTGGTTAAATAAAGGTGTTCTCTACTAGCCTACCTGGTTAAATAAAGGTGTTCTCAACTAGCCTACCTGGTTAAATAAAGGTGTTCTCTACTAGCCTACCTGGTTAAATAAAGGTGTTCTCAACTAGCCTACCTGGTTAAATAAAGGTGTTCTCAACTAGCCTACCTGGTTAAATAAAGGTGTTCTCTACTAGCCTACCTGGTTAAATAAAGGTGTTCTCAACTAGCCTACCTGGTTAAATAAAGGTGTTCTCTACTAGCCTACCTGGTTAAATAAAGGTGTTCTCCACTAGCCTACCTGGTTAAATAAAGGTGTTCTCAACTAGCCTACCTGGTTAAATAAAGGTGTTCTCAACTAGCCTACCTGGTTAAATAAAGGTGTTCTCTACTAGCCTACCTGGTTAAATAAAGGTGTTCTCCACTAGCCTACCTGGTTAAATAAAGGTGTTCTCTACTAGCCTACCTGGTTAAATAAAGGTGTTCTCCACTAGCCTACCTGGTTAAATAAAGGTGTTCTCCACTAGCCTACCTGGTTAAATAAAGGTGTTCTCAACTAGCCTACCTGGTTAAATAAAGGTGTTCTCCACTAGCCTACCTGGTTAAATAAAGGTGTTCTCACTAGCCTACCTGGTTAAATAAAGGTGTTCTCTACTAGCCTACCTGGTTAAATAAAGGTGTTCTCTACTAGCCTACCTGGTTAAATAAAGGTGTTCTCTACTAGCCTACCTGGTTAAATAAAGGTGTTCTCCACTAGCCTACCTGGTTAAATAAAGGTGTTCTCCACTAGCCTACCTGGTTAAATAAAGGTGTTCTCCACTAGCCTACCTGGTTAAATAAAGGTGTTCTCTACTAGCCTACCTGGTTAAATAAAGGTGTTCTCCACTAGCCTACCTGGTTAAATAAAGGTGTTCTCTACTAGCCTACCTGGTTAAATAAAGGTGTTCTCTACTAGCCTACCTGGTTAAATAAAGGTGTTCTCTACTAGCCTACCTGGTTAAATAAAGGTGTTCTCTACTAGCCTACCTGGTTAAATAAAGGTGTTCTCCACTAGCCTACCTGGTTAAATAAAGGTGTTCTCCACTAGCCTACCTGGTTAAATAAAGGTGTTCTCCACTAGCCTACCTGGTTAAATAAAGGTGTTCTCAACTAGCCAACCTGGTTAAATAAAGGTGTTCTCTACTAGCCTACCTGGTTAAATAAAGGTGTTCTCAACTAGCCTACCTGGTTAAATAAAGGTGTTCTCCACTAGCCTACCTGGTTAAATAAAGGTGTTCTCTACTAGCCTACCTGGTTAAATAAAGGTGTTCTCTACTAGCCTACCTGGTTAAATAAAGGTGTTCTCAACTAGCCAACCTGGTTAAATAAAGGTGTTCTCTACTAGCCTACCTGGTTAAATAAAGGTGTTCTCAACTAGCCAACCTGGTTAAATAAAGGTGTTCTCTACTAGCCTACCTGGTTAAATAAAGGTGTTCTCAACTAGCCTACCTGGTTAAATAAAGGTGTTCTCTACTAGCCTACCTGGTTAAATAAAGGTGTTCTCAACTAGCCAACCTGGTTAAATAAAGGTGTTCTCTACTAGCCTACCTGGTTAAATAAAGGTGTTCTCTACTAGCCTACCTGGTTAAATAAAGGTGTTCTCAACTAGCCTACCTGGTTAAATAAAGGTGTTCTCCACTAGCCTACCTGGTTAAATAAAGGTGTTCTCAACTAGCCTACCTGGTTAAATAAAGGTGTTCTCTACTAGCCTACCTGGTTAAATAAAGGTGTTCTCCACTAGCCTACCTGGTTAAATAAAGGTGTTCTCTACTAGCCTACCTGGTTAAATAAAGGTGTTCTCCACTAGCCTACCTGGTTAAATAAAGGTGTTCTCCACTAGCCTACCTGGTTAAATAAAGGTGTTCTCCACTAGCCTACCTGGTTAAATAAAGGTGTTCTCAACTAGCCTACCTGGTTAAATAAAGGTGTTCTCAACTAGCCTACCTGGTTAAATAAAGGTGTTCTCTACTAGCCTACCTGGTTAAATAAAGGTGTTCTCAACTAGCCTACCTGGTTAAATAAAGGTGTTCTCAACTAGCCTACCTGGTTAAATAAAGGTGTTCTCAACTAGCCTACCTGTTTAAATAAAGGTGTTCTCAACTAGCCTACCTGGTTAAATAAAGGTGTTCTCAACTAGCCTCCCTGGTTAAATAAAGGTGTTCTCCACTAGCCTACCTGTTTAAATAAAGGTGTTCTCAACTAGCCTACCTGGTTAAATAAAGGTGTTCTCAACTAGCCTACCTGTTTAAATAAAGGTGTTCTCAACTAGCCTACCTGTTTAAATAAAGGTGTTCTCAACTAGCCTACCTGGTTAAATAAGGTGTTCTCAACTAGCCTACCTGGTTAAATAAAGGTGTTCTCCACTAGCCTACCTGGTTAAATAAAGGTGTTCTCCACTAGCCTACCTGGTTAAATAAAGGTGTTCTCAACTAGCCTACCTGGTTAAATAAAGGTGTTCTCAACTAGCCTACCTGGTTAAATAAAGGTGTTCTC
>NW_026286338.1:0-12500 GCF_023373465.1 Oncorhynchus keta | reverse complement strand
AACCATCCTTCAGTTATCCATCCACCCAACCATCCTTCCTTCATCCATTCATCCACCCAACCATCCTTCCTATATCCATCCATCCACCCAAACATCCTTCCTTCATCCATCCACCCAACCATCCTTCCTTCATCCATCCATCCATCCACCCAACCATCCTTCCTATATCCATCCACCCAACCATCCTTCCTTCATCCATCCATCCACCCAACCATCCTTCAGTTATCCATCCATCCACCCAACCATCCTTCCTATATCCATCCATCCACCCAACCATCCTTCCTTCCTTCATCCATCCATCCACCCAACCATCCTTCCTATCCATCCACCCAACCATCCTTCCTATATCCATCCACCCAACCATCCTTCCTTCATCCATCCACCCAACCATCCTTCCTTCATCCATCCATCCACCCAACCATCCTTCCTATATCCATCCACCCAACCATCCTTCCTTCATCCATCCATCCACCCAACCTCCTTCCATCCACAACCATCCTTCCTTATCCATCCATCCATCCACCCAACCATCCTTCCTATATCCATCCATCCATCCTTCAGTATCCATCCGTCCAACCATCGGTATCCATCCACCCAACCATCCTTCCATTCATCCATCCATGTAGTTATTCGTCCATCCAGCAGCTATATCCATCCACCCAACCATCCTTCCTTCATCCATCCATCCACCCAACCATCCTTCCTTCATCCATCCCCAACCATCCTTCCTTCATCCATCCACCCAACCATCCTTCCTTCATCCATCCATCCATCCTGTATCCATCCACCCAACCATCCTTCCTATATCCATCCACCCAACCATCCTTCCTTCATCCATCCATCCACCCAAACCATCCTTCAGTTATCCATCCATCCATCCATCCGCCCAACCATCCTTCCTTATCCATCCATCCACCCAACCATCCTTCCTTCATTCATCCATCCATCCACCCAACCATCCTTCCTATATCCATCCACCCAACCATCCTTCTATATCCATCCATCCACCCAACCATCCTTCCTTCATCCATCCACCCCCAACCATCCTTCCTTCATCCGTCCATCCACCCAACCATCCTTCCCATATCCATCCACCCAACCATCACCATCCTTCCTTCATCCATCCATCCACCCAACCATCCTTCAGTTATCCATCCATCCACCCAACCATCCTTCCTATATCCATCCATCCACCCAACCATCCTTCCTTCATCCATCCATCCATCAACCATCCTCCCTTCATCCGTCCATCCATCCCAACCATCCTTCCTATATCCACCCACCCAACCATCCTTCCTATATCCATCCATCTGCCCAACCATCCTTCCTTCATCCATCCACCCTTCCTTCATCCATCCATCCACCCAACCATCCTTCCTATATCCATCCACCCAACCATCCTTCCTTCATCCATCCATCCACCCAACCATCCTTCAGTTATCCATCCATCCACCCAACCATCCTTCCTATATCCATCCACCCAACCATCCTTCCTATATCCATCCACTCAACCATCCTTCCTATATCCATCCACCCAACCATCCTTCCTATATCCATCCACCCAACCATCCTTCCTTCATCCATCCATCCACCCAACCATCCTTCAGTTATCCATCCATCCAGTCAACCATCCTTCATCCATCCACCCAACCATCCTTCCTATATCCATCCACCCAACCATCCTTCCTTCATCCATTCATCCACCCAACCATCCTTCCTTCATCCATCCATCCACCCAACCATCCTTCCTATATCCATCCACCCAACCATCCTTCCTATATCCATCCACCCAACCATCCTTCCTATATCCATCCACCCAACCATCCTTCCTTCATCCATCCATCCACCCAACCATCCTTCCTATATCCATCCATCCAGTCAACCATCTTTCATCCATCCACCCAACCATCCTTCCTATATCCATCCACCCAACCATCCTTCCTTCATCCATCCATCCATCCATCCATCCATCCATCCATCCATCCACCCAACCATCCTTCCTATATCCAGCCACCCAACCATCCTTCCTATATCCATCCACCCAACCATCCTTCCTATATCCATCCACCCAACCATCCTTCCTTCATCCATCCATCCACCCAACCATCCTTCAGTTATCCATCCATCCAGTCAACCATCCTTCATCCATCCACCCAACCATCCTTCCTATATCCATCCACCCAACCATCCTTCCTTCATCCATCCATCCACCCAACCATCCTTCAGTTATCCATCCATCCAGTCAAACATCCTTCATCCATCCACCCAACCATCCTTCCTATATCCATCCACCCAACCATTCTTCCTTCATCCATCCATCTAACCATCCTTCCTATATCCATCCACCCAACCATCCTTCAGTTATCCATCCATCCAGTCAGCCATCCATCCTTCCATCCATCCTTATATCATTCCTATATCCATCCATCAGCCATCCTTCCTATATCCATCCACCCACCATCCTTCCTATCCATCCATCCACCCAACCATCCTTCCTATATCCATCCACCCAACCATCCTTCAGTTATCCATCCATCCACCCATCCATCCTTCCTATATCCACCCACCCAACCATCCTTCCTATATCCATCCACCTGACCATCATTCCTATATCCATCACCTAACCATCCTTCTATCCATCCGCCCAACCGTCCTTCCATCTAATCCATCCACCCAACCATCCTTCCTATATCCATCCACTGACCATCCTTCTATATCCATCCACCCAACCATCCTTCCTTCATCCATCCGTCCCAACCATCCTTCCTATATCCATCCACCCAACCATCCTTCCTTCATCCATCCATGACCATCCTTCCTATATCCACCCACACAACCATCCTTCCTATATCCACCCACCCAATCATTCCCATATCCATCCACCCACCCAACCATCTTCCTTCATCCATCCATCCACCCAACCATCCTTCCTTCATCCATCCACTCAACCATCCTTCCATCATCCATCCATCCACCCAACCATCCTTCCTATATCCATCCATCCATCCACCCAACCATCCTTCCTTCATCCATCCACTCAACCATCCTTCCATCATCCATCCATCCACCCAACCATCCTTCCTATATCCATCCACTCAACCATCCTTCATCCATCCACCCAACCAACCAACCATCCTTCCTTCATCCATCCACCCAACCATCCTTCCATCATCCATCCACTCAACCATCCTTCCTTCATCCATCCACCCAACCATCCTTTATTCATCCATCCATCCACCCAACCATCCTTCCTATATCCATCCACCCAACCATCCTTCCTTCATCCATCCATCCACCCAACCATCCTTCAGTTATCCATCCATCCGCAACCATCCTTCTATATCCGTCCATCCACCCAACCATCCTTCCTTCATCCATCCATCACCCAACCATCCTTCCTATATCCATCCACCCCACCGTCATCACATCCCGTCCCATCCCAACCATCCGGTCCTTCATCCATCCACCCCACCATCCTTCCTTCATCCATTCATCCACCCAACCATCCTTCCTTCATCCATCCATCCATACCGTCGGCTCCTATATCCATCCACCCAACCATCCTTCCTTCATCCATCCATCCACCCCAACCATCCTTCAGTTATCCATCATCCACCCAACCATCCTTCCTATATCCATCCATCACCCAACCATCCTTCCTTCATCCATCCATCCACCCAACCATCCTTCCTATATCCATCCACCCAACCATCCTTCCTATATCCATCCATCCACCCAACCATCCTTCCCATTCATCCATCACCCAACCATCCTTCTTTATATCCGTCCATCCATCAACCATCCTTCCCGTATCCATCCACCCAACCATCCTTCCTTCATCCATCCATCCACCCAACCATCCTTCAGTTATCCATCCATCCACCCAACCATCCTTCCTATATCCATTCATCCACCCAACCATCCTTCCTTCATCCATCCATCCATCCAAGTCATCTCCCTTCATCCAGTCCATCCACCCAGCCGTCCTTCCTGTATCACCCACCCAACCATCCTTCCGTCCGTCCATCCATCTGCCCTAACCATCCTTCCTTCATCCATCCACCCTTCCTTCATCCATCCATCCACCCAACCATCCTTCCTATATCCGTCCACCCCAACCATCATTCCTTCATCCATCCATCCACCCAACCATCCTTCAGTTATCCATCCATCCACCCAACCATCCTTCCTATATCCATCCACCCAACCATCCTTCCTATATCCATCCATCAACCATCCTTCCTATATCCATCCACCCAACCATCCTTCCTATATACATCCACCCAACCATCCTTCCTATATCCATCCACCCAACCATCAACTTCCCTGTATCCATCACCCAACCATCCTTCCTTCATCCATCCATCCACCCAACCATCCTTCAGTTATCCATCCATCCAGTCAACCATCCTTCATCCATCCACCCAACCATCCTTCCCTGTATCCATCACCCAACCATCCTTCCCTTCATCATTCATCCACCCAACCATCCTTCATTATCCATCCATCCACCCAACCATCCTTCCTATATCCATCCACCCAACCATCCTTCCTATATCCATCCACCCAACCATCCTTCCTTATATCCATCCAGTCAACCATCCTTCCTTCATCCATCCATCCACCCAACCATCCTTCAGTTATCCATCCATCCAGTCAACCATCTTTCATCCATCCACCCAACCATCCTTCCTATATCCATCCACCCAACCATCCTTCCTTCATCCATCCATCCATCCATCCATCCATCCATCCATCCATCCACCCAACCATCCTTCCTATATCCAGCCACCCAACCATCCTTCCTATATATCCATCCACCCAACCATCCTTCCTATATCAATCCACCCAACCATCCTTCTTATCCATCCATCCACCCAACCATCCTTCAGTTATCCATCCATCCAGTCAACCATCCTTCATCCATCCACCCAACCATCCTTCTATATCCATCCACCCCAACCATCCTTCCTTCATCCATCCATCCACCCAACCATCCTTCAGTTATCCATCCATCCAGTCAAACATCCTTCATCCATCCACCCAACCATCCTTCCTATATCCATCCACCCAACCATCCTTCCTTCATCCATCCACCCAACCATCCTTCCTATATCCATCCGCCCAACCATCCTTCAGTTATCCATCCATCCAGTCAACCATCCTTCCTTCATCCATCCGCCCAACCATCCTTCCTATATCCATCCACTCAACCATCCTTCCTATATCCATCCACCCAACCATCCTTCTATATCCATCCACCCAACCATCCTTCAGTTATCCATCCACCCACACAACCATCCTTCCTATATAATCACCCGCCCAACCGTCCTTCCCATATCCGTCCACCCACCCAACCATCTTCCTTCATCCATCCATCCACCCAACCATCCTTCCTTCATCCATCCACTCAACCATCCTTCCATCATTCATCCATCCACCCAACCATCCTTCCTATATCCATCCATCCATCACCCAACCATCATCTTCCTTCATCCATCCGTCAACCATCCTTCCATCATCCATCGTCATCCACCCACCGTCATTCCTGTATCCATCCACTCAAATCCTTCATCCATCATTCAACCAACCAACCGTCATTCCTTCGTCCATCCCTGACCGTCCTTTTATCGTCCATCCATCAACCGTCGACTTTGTTCATCCATCCACCCATCATCCGTCATATTTCATCGTCCATCCACTCCATATTCATTCCTCGTCCGTCCACCCATCCATCCTTCCATCATCCATCACCCTACCATCCTTCCATCATACAAGAGTGGAAGAGAACTTGAACCAGGAACTCTGCAGTTCCAGATCATGTGAACTATGTTATATTCCATAAAGATTGAGACCTCTTGTCAAGGTACTGTAGAGTTGTCCGACAGCGTTAAGCAGCACAGAACAGTAGATGGAAAGGACTGCTTGCATGTTACAGAGAATGTTGTCTGTATGTGTCCCGAATGGCAGCCTATGCCCTATTTTATTGCGTTGCTTTTTGCCATAGGGCCTCTGCTCAAAGAGGAGTGCAACGTAGGGAATAATGTTCAATTTGGAATGCCTGGATTGTCTGACATCATGGCAGGATTCCATTCCTCATTGGCTCCAATGAGTTCACTCCCCATGAAGTTGGTTCTTTTCATTCCTCATTGGCTCCAATGAGTTCCTCCCAGTTGGTTCTTTTCATTCCTCATTGGCTCCAATGAGTTCCTCCCAGTTGGTTCTTTTCATTCCTCATTGGCTCCAATGAGTTCCTCCCAGTTGGTTCTTTTCATTCCTCATTGGCTCCAATGAGTTCCTCCCGAAGTTGGTTCTTTTCATTCCTCATTGGCTCCAATGAGTTCACTCCCAGTTGGTTCTTTTCATTCCTCATTGGCTCCAATGAGTTCACTCCCAGTTGGTTCTTTTCATTCCTCATTGGCTCCAATGAGTTCCTCCCAGTTGGTTCTTTTCATTCCTCATTGGCTCCAATGAGTTCACTCCCAGTTGGTTCTTTTCATTCCTCATTGGCTCCAATGAGTTCACTCCCGAAGTTGGTTCTTTTCATTCCTCATTGGCTCCAATGAGTTCACTCCCGAAGTTGGTTCTTTTCATTCCTCATTGGCTCCAATGAGTTCACTCCCAGTTGGTTCTTTTCATTCCTCATTGGCTCCAATGAGTTCACTCCCAGAAGTTGGTTCTTTTCATTCCTCATTGGCTCCAATGAGTTCCTCCCAGTTGGTTCTTTTCATTCCTCATTGGCTCCAATGAGTTCACTCCAGTTGGTTCTTTTCATTCCTCATTGGCTCCAATGAGTTCACTCCCGAGTTGGTTCTTTTCATTCCTCATTGGCTCCAATGAGTTCATTCCCATTGGCTCCAAGTTGGTTCTTTCATTCCTCATTGGCTCCAATGCGTTCACTCCTGAAGTTGGTTCTTTTCATTCCTCATTGGCTCCAATGAGTTCACTCCCAGTTGGTTCTTTTCATTCCTCATTGGCTCCAATGAGTTCCTCCCCAAGTTGGTTCTTTTCATTCCTCATTGGCTCCAATGAGTTCACTCCCAGTTGGTTCTTTTCATTCCTCATTGGCTCCAATGAGTTCACTCCCAGTTGGTTCTTTTCATTCCTCATTGGCTCCAATGAGTTCCTCCCTGAAGTTGGTTCTTTTCATTCCTCATTGGCTCCAATGAGTTCACTCCCGAGTTGGTTCTTTTCATTCCTCATTGGCTCCAATGAGTTCACTCCCAGTTGGTTCTTTTCATTCCTCATTGGCTCCAATGAGTTCACTCCCAGTTGGTTCTTTTCATTCCTCATTGGCTCCAATGAGTTCACTCCCAGTTGGTTCTTTTCATTCCTCATTGGCTCCAATGAGTTCACTCCAGTTGGTTCTTTTCATGTTCCTCCTTTAGCCTTGATCACAGACGCAGAGAATTGAATTCAAAGCGTGTCTGGAGTGTTTGACGAGAGGCAGGGACGTCGGGCCAAACCTCGGAGTGTTTGACGTGAAGGCAGGGACGTCGGGCCAAGCCCGGCCACAGCCCCGCGGGAGAAACGGACACGAAGACGACGATGATGTGATTGTCGGGTGTTTTCACAACCAAGAAAAGGAAACTCCCATGGCAACGCCAACTGATGTGACATTTGTTTTATATCACACACACACACACACACGCACACACACACGCACACGCACGCACACACACACACACACACACACACACACACACACACACACACACACACACACACACACACACACACACACACACACACACACACACACACAGTACACACACACACAGGCGCGCAGGCACACGCAGGCAGACAGGCCCACACACACACGCAGGCAGGCAGACGTAGGTACACACACGCAGGTAGGTAGACACACACACACATGGGCACGCACACACACGCGCACACAGGTATTACGCAGGCCCGGGCGCACACACAGGCCCACACGCAGGCAGGCGCACAGGCACACACGCAGGCTCATACGCACACACACACACACACACACACACATTACACACACACACACACACACACACACACACACACACACACACACACACACACACACACACACACACACACACACACAAAGCTTGTGGTCTCGTCTCCAGCCCCGTGACATAATCTAGCAGCATTGTAAGACCATCAAAGACCATAACACCATCAAAGTCAACTGCATTATCTGTCCTGCTTTGAACAATTACACTCCATTATCCATAAGGACTGTCATGACTAGTTGGTCGTTGACAGAGAGATTGATCAGGGTGGTTGTTCGTCTTTTTCCTTTCTACATATTTATAGTGGTTTGTTTGAAGATAAAAGCAGTCGCTCGGTCACGGGAGAAATAAACTTGAGTCAAAATTCTTAATCTTCATTCTGTAGCTGTTCTGAGATCTAGTCTGTATCCCAAATGGCACTATATAGTGCGTTACTTTTGACCAGAGACCCCTATGGGTCCTGTTTAATTGAAGTGCTTAGGGAATAGAGTGCCGTTTGGGAAGCCTTGATTCTACAGAACAGAGAGAAGAGGAATCAGGAAGTCAACAACAGGAAGATAGAGAGGAATCAGGAAGTCAACAACAGGAAGATTAGACACTTGGCTGACTGCCTGATGCACAACAACAATACCACTCGGATTTCATTACATCCATATTACAGTCTTATCACGCTTTATCATGGACTTCAGGTCTTTAGCTGGACTTCATGGAGATGTATCTGCATGTATTTGGGGGCTCGCTCTGTTGATTACTGTCACAGCATCATTTGATAATCAATTGTGGCATTCACAACAACCCAACAGGCCTCAACTATGACAGTGAATTACCTCTGTTGTAGCTGTAGCTCGATTGTACAGGTCGGGTGGGTTGTTGAACGGGTTTCGATTTAGTAGCATCCAGTAAGTCACACATCACACATACCACATCCTCCATTCTCTCCTCACCACTCTCTACCCTCCTCCCATTCTCTCCTCACCACTCTGCCCTCTCACCCTCCTCCCATCTCTCCCCTCTCCATCTCTCCTCACTCTCTACCCCTCCTCCCATTCTCTCTCACCGCTCTCTACCCCTCCTCCCATTCTCTCCTCACCACTCTCTACCCTCCTCCCATTCTCTCCCTCACCTCCTCTACCCCTCCTCCCATTCTCTCCCTCACCACTCTCTACCCCTCCTCCATTCTCTCCTCACCACTCTCCTGCCCCTCCTCCCATTCTCTCCTCACCACTCTCAGCCCCTCCTCCCCATTCTCTCCTCACCACTCTCTGCCCCTCCTCCCATTCTCTCCCTCCTTCCTCTCTACCCCTCCTCCATTCTCTCCTCACCACTCTCTCTACCCCTCCTCATTCTCTCCTCACACTCTCTACCCTCTCATTCTCTTCCACCACTCTCTACCCTCCTCATTCTCTCCTCTGCTCTCTGCCCTCTATCCCATTCTCTCCCCTCACCGCTCTCTACCCCTCCTCCCATTCTCTCCCTCACCACTCTCTACCCCTCCTCCCATTCTCTCCCTCCTCCTCTCTGCTCTCTCTCCCATCTCTCTCCCTCACCACTCTCTACCCCTCCTCCCATTCTCTCCCTCTCACCCTCTCTACCCTCCTCCCATTCTCTCCTCTCACTCTCTGCCCTCTCTCCCATTCTCTCCCTCACCCTCTCTCCCCCTCCTCTCATTCTCTCCTCCACCACTCTCTACCTCTCTCCCATTCTCTCCCTGCACCACTCTCTACCCCTCCTCCCATTCTCTCCCTCTGCCCTCTCTACCCACTCCTCTCCATTCTCTCCCTCCATCCACTCTCTCCTCACCTCTCTCCTCTCTCATTCTCTCCTCTCACCACTCTCTACCCTCTCTCTCCCATTCTCTCCCTCACCACTCTCTGCCCTCCTCCTCGTTCTCTCCTCTCCATCTCTGCTCCTCCCACTTCTCTCTCCTCCACTGCTCTCTGCCCTCCTCACTTCTCTCCCTCCACCACTCTCTACCCCTCCTCTCATTCTCTCCCTCATCCACTCTGCCCCTCCTCCATTCTCTCCTCACCACTCTCTACCCCTCTCTCCCTTCTCTCCTCATCTCTCTGCTCTCTCTCCATTTCTCCCTCTCCACTCCTCTCGCCTCTCTCTCCCTCTCTCTCCCTCACCACTCTCTACCCCTCCTCCCATTCTCTCCCTCACCGCTCTCTGCTCCTCCCTCCCATTCTCTCCCTCGCCGCTCTCTGCCCCTCCTCCCATTCTCTCCTCCACCACTCCTCTACCCCTCCTCCCATTCTCTCCTCTACCACTCTCTCACCCTCCTCCCATTTCTCTCTCCTCATCCTACTCTCTGCTCCTCCTCCACTCTCTCCCTCACTCTCTCTGCCTCTCTCTCATTCTCTCCCTCTCGCACTCTCTACTCTTTCTCTCATTCTCTCCCTCCTCTCTCCCCTCCTCTGCTCTCCTCTCGCTCTCTGCCCCTCGCTCCTCTTCTCACTCTCTCCCGCTCTCTCCCCTCCTCTCCATTCTCTCCTCTCCGCTCCTCTCGCCACTCCTCTCACTTCTCTCTCTCTCTCCACTCTGCCTCTCTTCTCTCTCTCTCCACTCCGCCACCACTCACTCTTTCTCTCCTCTCCTCCTCTCCACTCACTCCATCTTCCTCCTCTCTCTTCTCTCTCCTCTCTCACTCACTCTCTCTGCCACTCCTCACGCTCTCTCTGCTCTCTCTGCTTCTCATCGTTCTCTCTCTGTCACTCTCTCCTGCTCTGCTACCTCTCTCTCCTCTCCTCCCACTCTGCTCCTCGCCACTCTCCGCCTCTCTTTCATTCTCTCCCTCTCGCTCTCTGCTCTCCTCCCATCTCTCTCCTCACTCACTCTCTGCCCTCTCTCCATTCTCTCCTCTCTCTCTCTACCCATCTCTCCTCTCTCTCCTCTCCTCTCTGACCCCTCTCTCCCATTCTCTCCTCTCACTCTCTGCTCTCCTCCATTCTCTCTCTCCACCACTCTCTGCCTCCTCTCCACTGCTCTCCTCACTCTCTCTCGCCCTCCCCTCTCCATTCTCTCCTCACCCTCTCTCTACCCCTCCATCTTCCCACTTTCTCTCCCTCACCACTCTCTGCTCCCTCCTCCATTCTCTCTCTCATCCACTCCCTCACTGCGCCTCTCTCTCCTCATCTCCCTCCTCTCACTCTCTCACTCATTCTCTCTCCCTCTCTCTCCTCTGCTCTCTCTCTCTTCTCATCTCACTCTGCCTCTCTCCTCTGCTCTCTCTACTCCTCATCTGCTCTCTCTCTCTCACTCTGCTCTCTCCACTCTCTCCTCTGCTCTCTGCCCTCACTCTCGTCACTCTCTCCTCTGCCTCTCTGCCCTCACTCACTCTTCTCTCTCTACCATATGCCCTCTCCCGTTCTCTCCTCCCTCTCCTCACCCATCTCTCGCTCTCTCCTCCTCTCTCTCCTCTCCACTCTCCTCTCTCTACTCTGCTCATCTCACTCTCTCTCCTCCCTTCGCACTCTCTGCCCTCTCTCGCTCTCTCCTCTCTGCTCTCTGCTCTCTCTCACCCATTCTCCCTCTACTCACTTCTCACCCTCTCTCTACTTCTGCTCCTCTTCTCTCTACCCTCTCACTCTCTCACTCCTCATCTCTGCTCGCCTCCTCGCTCTCTCTCTCACGCCTCTCCTCACTGCTCTCTCTCCTCCATCCTCTGCGCTCCTCGTCACTCTCTCTCTCATTCTCTCTCTCCTCTCTCCTCTGCCTCTCACCCTCTACTCTCTCCCTCTCTGCACTCTCTCGCTCCTCCTCCCATTCTCTCCTCATTGCTCTCTTCCCTCCTCCATCTCTCTCCCTCGCCTGCTCTCTCGCCTCCTCCTCACTCTCCTCCATCCTCTCTGCCCCTCTCTCATTCTGCTCCTCGCCACTCTCTTCTCTCTCCTCTCTTCTCTCCTCTGCTCCCTCTCTGCCCTCTCCCTTCTCTCCTCACCTCTCTGCTCTCACTTCTCTCTCTCCTCTGCTCTCTCCTCTCTCTCCCCTCTCTCTACTTCTCTCCTCTCTCCCTCTCACTGCTCTCTCTCCCTCTCTCCCTCCCTGCTCTCTACCCCTCCTCCCATTCTCTCCCTCACCCACTCTCTACCCCTCCTCCCATTCTCTCCCTCACCACTCTCTACCCCTCCTCCCATTCTCTCCCCACTGCTCTCTACCCCTCCTCCCATTCTCTCCCTCACCACTCTCTACCCCTCCTCCCATTCTCTCTCACTGCTCTCTCTACCCTCCTCCATTCTCTCCCTCACCACTCTCTGCCCCTCCTCCCATTCTCTCCCTCACTGCTCTCTGCCCTCCTCATTCTCTCCCTCTTTCTCCTCTACCCCTCCTCCCATTCTCTCCTCACCACTCTCTCCCTCCTCCCATTCTCTCCCTCACTGCTCTCTACCCCTCCTCCATTCTCTCCCTCACTGCTCTCTACCCCTCCTCCCATTCTCTCCCTCACCCTCTCTACCCTCCTCCCATTCTCTCCTCACTGTCTCTACCCTCCTCCCATTCTCTCCTCACCACTCT
>NW_026286337.1:22500-129089 GCF_023373465.1 Oncorhynchus keta | reverse complement strand
TCACTGCAGGACGTCTGGTTCCCATTGTTATATCATGGGGAGAGCTGCAAACTCACAGCAGGGCGTCTGGTTCCCATTTCACCTTCAAACAGGAAATGATTCAAGTCATTTTCTGAGGCGACCATTAACATTGGGTTGGTTTTTCTTCGTACTGTCTGATCGCAGGTGAATAGACAGACCTTTCAACTGAAACAAAAAAATAAATAAAGGGAACACTTAAACAACACAATGTAACTCCAAGTCAATCACACTTCTGTGAAATCAAACTGTCCACTTAGGAAGCAACACTGATTGACAATACATTTCACATGCTGTTGTGCAAATGGAATACACAACAGGTAGAAATTATAGGCAATTAGCAAGACACCCCCAATAAAGGAGTAGTTCTGCAGGTGGTGACCACAGACCACTTCTCAGTTCCTATGCTTCCTGGCTGATGTTTTGGTCACTTTTGAATGCTGGCGGTGCTTTCACTCTAGTAGTAGCATGAGACGGCGTCTACAACCCACACAAGTGGCTCAGGTAGTGCAGCTCATCCAGGATGGAACATCAATGCGAGCTGTGGCAAGAAGGTTTGCTGTGTTTGTCAGCGTAGTGTCCAGAGCATGGAGGCGCTACCAGGAGACAGGCCAGTACATCAGGAGACGTGGAGGAGGCTGTAGGAGGGCAACAACCCAGCAGAAGGACCGCTAACTCCGCCTTTGTGCAAGGAGGAGCAGGAGGAGCACTGCCAGAGCCCTGCAAAATGACCTCCAGCAGGCCACAAATGTGCATGTGTCTGCTCAAACGGTCAGAAATAGACTTCATGAGGGTGGTATGAGGGCCCGACGTCCACAGGTGGGGGTTGTGCTTACAGCCCAACACCGTACTGGACATTTGGCATTTGCCAGAGAACACCAAGATTGGCAAATTCGCCATCGGCGCCCTGTGCTCTTCACAGATGAAAGCAGGTTCTCACTGAGCACGTGACAGGCGGGACAGAGTCTGGAGACGCTGTGGAGAACGTTCTGCTGCCTGCAACATCCTCCAGCATGACCGGTTTGGTGGTGGGTCAGTCATGGTGTGGGGTGGCATTTCTTTGGGGGCCGCACAGCACTCCATGTGCTCGCCAGAGGTAGCCCGACTGCCATTAGGTACCGAGATGAGATCCTCAGACCCCTTGTGAGACCATATGCTGGTGCGGTTGGCCCTGGGTTCCTCCTGAATGCAAGACAATGCTAGACCTCATGTGGCTGGAGTGTGTCAGCAGTTCCTGCAAGAGGAAGGTATTGACCACAGACTGTCCAGGAGTTGACAGATGCTTTAGTCCAGGTCTGGAAGGACATCCCTCAGGAGACCATCCGCCACCTCATCAGGAGCATGCCCAGGCTTTGTAGGGAGGTCATACAGGCACGTGGAGGCCACACACACTACTGGGCCTCATTTTGACTTGTTTTAAGGACATTACATCAAAGTTGGATCAGCTTGTAGTGTGGTTTTCCACTTTAATTTGAGTGTGACTCCAAATCCAGACCTCCATGGGGTTGATAAATTTGATTTCCATTGATATTTTTGTGATTTTATTGTCAGCACATTCAACTATGTAAAGTAAAAAGTATTTAATAAGAATATTTTATTCATTCAGATCTAGGATGTGTTATTTTAGTGTTCCCTTTATTTCTTTGAGCAGTGTATAGGGATTTCTACCTCCATCTCTTTTAAATCTTTCCTGTAAACAGTATTCTTACTTAATTGTATATTTCTTATTCTTCTTCATTTTTTATACATTTATTGGTTGTTGGGTTTTGAATTTGCAAGAAAGGCATTTCACTATAACCCACTCCCACTCTCATCAGCAGTACTATCCCTCTCAAACTCTCTCTTCCCCTTTGTACCGCTGAAGTAGGCAGCTCTTGAGTTC
This sequence comes from Oncorhynchus keta, assembly GCF_023373465.1. NCBI lineage: Eukaryota > Metazoa > Chordata > Actinopteri > Salmoniformes > Salmonidae > Oncorhynchus > Oncorhynchus keta. The sequence goes on along the minus strand of NW_026286337.1, from coordinate 127,189 downwards.
CCAGGCTGAGTTGTTGAGTTCAGTGTGTGTATGCTTGCGTAAGTTTGTTTCTTTTTAAGTATGTGTGTGTGTGTGTGTGTGTGTGTGTGTGTGTGTGTGTGTGTGTGTGTGTGTGTGTGTGTGTGTGTGTGTGTGTGTGTGTGTGTGTGTGTGAGAGAGAGAAAGGCTCTGTCTCCTCACTTTATTAATATAGTAGTCTGGGAGAATAGCTGCAGATTAAAGGAAGACAGTGGAGGGCTGTGCTCCTTCAGCACGGCCACGGTGGGTTCTGGGAGGTCATCTGGTCTCTTTCAGCATCTGTTCTCTTTCAGCCACGGTGGGTTCTGAGAGGTCATCTGTGCTCCTTCAGCACGGCCACGGTGGGTTCTGGGAGGTCATCTGTTCTCCTTCAGCACGGCCACGGTGGGTTCTGAGAGGTCATCTGTTCTTTCCACGGCCACGGTGGTTTCAGCTCGTTCTCCTTTCAGCCACGGTGGGTTCTGGGAGGTCATCTGTGCTCCTTCAGCACGGCCACGGTGGGTTCTGAGAGGTCATCTGTGCTCCTTCAGCTCTTTTCAGGGCCACGGTGGGTTCTGAGAGGTCATCTGTGCATCCTTCAGCTCGGCCACGGTGGGTTCTGGGAGGTCATCTGTTCTCCTTCAGCACGGCCACGGTGGGTTCTGGGAGGTCATCTGTTCTCTTTCAGCACGGCCACGGTGGGTTCTGAGAGGTCATCTGTTCTCTTTCAGCACGGCCACGGTGGTTTCTGAGAGGTCATCTGTTCTCTCAGCACGGCCATGGTGGGTTCTGAGAGGTCATCTGTTCTCCTTCAGCACGGCCACGGTGGGTTCTGAGAGGTCATCTGTCTCTTTCAGCACGGCCACGGTGGGTTCTGAGAGGTCATCTGTTCTCTTTCAGCAAGGCGGCTGAGAGGTCATCTGTTCTCTTTCAGCACGGCCACGGTGGGTTCTGGGAGGTCATCTGTGTGAGAGTGGCCAGGGAGTTTCTGATAGCTTCCTCTAGCTCTGACCCTTGACTAGAGTGCTTTCATCACAGGGCCATCGGACACACAGACACAAGTGGCCACTTCAGAGCCGGGTCCCAGATTAGAGAGGGGGACTGGAAGAGGCTGGGAGAGAAGAGTAGAGAGGAAGGGTGATGAAATGGTGAGTCAGTCTCTTGTTCTCTCGCCATCTTTTCTCTCTCTCATGCTCTCACATTCCCTCTCTCACCGCTCTCTCTGATGACCAATGAACACACACACACACACACACACACACACACACACACACACACACAGACACACAGACACAGACACACAGACACAGACACACAGACAGAAAGAGGGAGAGGGGCAGTGAAAATAGAGAAAGAGAGAGAACATAGTATGTCCTGGGTGGTCCTTGTGTAAGGCGATTGGGGCAGTAGGAATGCAGTGTTATGGATTAGAGTTTCCCTGCCTGCTTCTATGCCCAGCCGCTCCAGACCAGTCTCTCTCTCCTCCACAGTGGAGACATTATTACCCTGATCAAACACTGTCATCACAAAGCATGGAGAAGGAGTTGAGGAGGGGGGGGTCACAGCATAGCCTGCCAGCTAACACTAATACCACCTGACTGCCAATGCAACCCTGCTTAACAGATTTGGAGTGGGGAATACAGGGTGCTGTGGGGGTTGAGGGTTGTCGGGAGGGGAGGGCATTGAAGAGAGAGGGAGGTAGGAGGGATAGAAGGTTCTTTTGAGAGTCTGGACTTTTTCTGTGGTGAGCTTCACCCAATAGTGAGGCACCCTTACTTCTTATCCATGGAATGCTGAGGATGGTGTGTGTTGGTGTTGGGGGGTGTTAGTCATTTCACAATATAGGACTGGTTCTGTGTTGGGATTCCACTAAGTGATTAAACTGCATAGTCATCCCACACTGGTGTCATAGAAGTTCAGGTACTTCAAACACTGCTTTCCTTAGTCAGAGCAGAGGTGTGTGTGTGTGTGTGTGTGTGTGTGTGTGTGTGTGTGTGTGTGTGTGTGTGTGTGTGTGTGTGTGTGTGTGTGTGTGTGTGTGTTTGTGGGTGTGTGCTGTGATATGGGTGTAGTGTAACCCACCAACCCATATCTGAGTGATTTTTTTAATGGGAGGAAGCTGATCCATGGGTTGTTTATCTGATCTGAGATATCCTCACCAGTGTATCAGGATCACTGAGGCTGTCTTATTGTCCACATCCATTAACCTGATCCAACCAAGGCCTGATCCAACCAAGGCTTATTATCCACATCCATTAACCTGATCCAACCAAGGCTTATTATCCACAACCATTAACCTGATCCAACCAAGGCCTGATCCAACCAAGGCTTATTATCCACATCCATTAACCTGATCCAACCAAGGCCTGATCCAACCAAGGCTTATTGTCCACATCCATTAACCTGATCCAACCAAGGCTTATTGTCCACATCCATTAACCTGATCCAACCAAGGCTTATTGTCCACATCCATTAACCTGATCCAACCAAGGCTTATTGTCCATCCATTAACCTGATCCAACCAAGGCTTATTGTCCACATCCATTAACCTGATCCAACCAAGGCCTGATCCAACCAAGGCTTATTATCCACATCCATTAACCTGATCCAACCAAGGCCTGATCCAACCAAGGCTTATTATCCACAACCATTAACCTGATCCAACCAAGGCCTGGTCCAACCAACCTTATTATCCACATCCATTAACCTGATCCAACCAAGGCTTATTGTCCACATCCATTAACCTGATCCAACCAAGGCCTGATCCAACCAAGGCTTATTATCCACATCCATTAACCTGATCCAACCAAGGCTTATTGTCCACATCCATTAACCTGATCCAACCAAGGCTTATTATCCACATCCATTAACCTGATCCAACCAAGGCTTATTGTCCACATCCATTAACCTGATCCAACCAAGGCCTGATCCAACCAAGGCTGGTTATCCACACCCATTAACCTGATCCAACCAAGGCTTATTATCCACATCATTAACCTGATCCAACCAAGGCTTATTGTCCACATCATTAACCTGATCCAACAATGCTGACAAGGTCTTTAGTGGTTACAGCGTGTGGACTAGTAACAGGCAAGTTAAACGGTGCCTCAAGACTGACACTGTTCTCCCTGGGACAGGCAATTAAGGCCGTCAGCCTTGAAAATAAGAGTTTGTTCTTAACTGACTTGCTTAGTTAAATAAAGGTAACATTTAAAATACATTTTAAAATACGTTCCTCTGGAGGTCAAAACGTCCCTGATTAGATTTAGAACTGTTTTTTAAGACCCAACATTTGTCAACTGATCTGTGACACTTTATTTGAACTGTACATTACAATGGTGTCACAAATCATTTACGGTAAGTAGCTAGATTTACAAAAGGGGATGCTGAAGTCACCAGAGGTTTAGTGGTTACAGTGCCTGTGAGAAGGTTTTGCAGAAGCAGTGTGTGTCTGTAACATTAGCTATGCATCGGTGCACCAAGACAAGTAATGACACATAGAGGAACAACTAGATGATGACTCACTTCCTGGGACAGTCAGTGTCTGTCTGAGACAGCCTGTGGCAGATCACTGTCTCTTTCCAACAGAGCGAGAGAGAGTGTCATCTGTGTCTGTGTGTGTGTGTCTGTCTGTCTGTCTGTGGGCACAGCTTGTTAGCAGCCACAAATGGAAGAAGAACGCTCATACAGACAGACGCATCCAGACACACAGACACAGACACAGACACACTGTCACGTCTGTCGCACGCACGTCGTCGCACTGTCTGTCTGTCTGTCTGTCTGTCTGTCTGTCACACACACACACTGTATAGTCTGTCGACACACACAGACACATGCACGCATGTGCACACACAGACAAAACACACTGTCCAGACACACTGTCACACTCACACACAACCTGCAACAGCTGTCTGTCTCAATGACCTCGGTGTGCCTGGTGCGTGTGTGTCTGTCTGGCTGTGTGTGTGTGTGTGTGTGTGTGTGTGTGTGTGTGTGTGTGTGTGTGTGTGTGTGTGTGTGTGTGTGTCTGTCTGTGTGTGTGTGTGTGTGTCTGTCTGTGTGTGTGTGTGTGTCTGTGTGTGTGTGTGTGTGTGTGCGCGCTTATATGTAGGACTGTTCTGCCACTCATAGAAACCGGCAATTAGCTGGGTAAGCATTGAGCACAGCAAGCTAATGGTGGACAGCTGCAGTGTCAACAACAAGTAAATAATGATGTCCTCCAGGAAGAAAAAATGAATCAGGATTTGAAATGGATTTAATTAGCCTCATTGCCAAAACCTAATGAAGCATATTATATAGCATTCATCTAATATTATTGCTAAATGTTTTCTTCATGAAGATTTCAAATGCTGGACTACCAGCATTCGACCCATTTTATTCATCAAAATGATTGTCAGATAATTGTAAACAGTCAGTGACTAAGGGAGCTTTATCTGTCCGATGCTGGCTGCTTATAAAGATCTGACGTTCATTTACTCTCTGACCGAGAGACGGGCGTCCGACTGCCTACATCCACAAGAATGTTAATAACAAACCGGATTGTTGACGTTTTCCCGTTTTCTTAACATAAACATCTCCCATCTCCACAAGTCTCTCATCCTTCCATTTAAGAAACCAAAAAAAAACAATCCTCTCGCTCCGGAAGTTGACGTAACTGTACGTTCTCGTCGCAGCCGGATCGGAGGAGGTCCTCGATGCAGGCCTGCTTGTCAAACAATCAGTTAACTCAGGAGGTGAATAGGGGTTTAATGAGTTCAGCAAAGCGCATAATTGGTACAAATAAGTCATTAAGGACGTTAGAAGGGCTGAGATTGAATGTGAAGGAGCGCTAATTTAACATGATTATGAACTTTTTCTTTTCCTACTCCATCAGAATTGAGCTGCAATGAGGAAGCCCTTATTGGTAATTAGGACCAGCGGGTAATGGCAGCGTGTTTGGTACGGTTCTGAGTGTCACAGGTTTCACTGTAGATTGGATCATGATTCAACAAATAGATTGTCAGATCTGTGTGTGTATGTGCCAAACATAGGTATTTATTTATTTTTTAATTTGACCTTTATTTAACTAGGCAAGTCAGTTAAGAACACATTCTTATTTTCAATGACGGCCTAGGAACAGCCTGTTCATGGGCAGAACGACAGATTTGTACCTTGTCAGGTACAGTGGCTTGCAGTATTCACCCCCTTTAGTGTTTTTTTGTTGCCTTACAACCTGGAATTACAATGTATTTTGGGGTTTGTATCATTTGATTTACACAACATTTGCCCACCATGGACATGCAAAACATTGTTTATTGTGAATCAAACAAGAATTGAGACAAAAAAACAGAACTTTTGTTTTTACTATTCTAATTATGTTGGTAACCAGTTCATAATAGCAATAAGGCACCACAGGAGTTTGTGGTATAAGGCCAATATACCACGGCTAAGGGCAGTATCCAGACACTCCGCGTTGCATTGTGCGTAAGAGCAGGCCTTAGCCGTGGTATATTGGCCGTATACCACACCCCCCTCGGGTCTGATTGGTTAATAAAGCCTCTCTTACTCTATGCTATATATACATTTCATACAGTACACATGGTGCATAAACTGTCACATTTCTATATGAAAGTTTAAAACAAAAACAGCCAGTATAATTGTATGTGAGTGAGAGGAAAGGGAACAGATGGGGCACACTGCTGTTTTGAAGCTCCTCTTGATGACATCACATCAAGCCTCTGTGGCTTGATAGAAGCGCCCTGGTCTCCCTCCTGTCCCCTCCCCTCCCTCCCCCTGTCTCTTTCTCTGGTAATATCTTGAAGGAATCAGAACAGCAGCGAGGGCGAGGGTTGTGTGTGTGTGTGTGTGTGTGTGTGTGTGTGTGTGTGTGTGTGTGTGTGTGTGTGTGTGTGTGTGTGTGTGGACAGGGGCTGGGCTCTTTTAGTGTGTTTGCTTGCCTTTGTTTGTGATCGTTGATATGTCACCGTTGGAACCCCCCTCTTAAAACACACACTCATCATCACAGTAAACAGAACACTCCCCCTGTGAGCTCAACTTGCCCTCGCGATGGGTGCTCTTTGCTCAGGAGCAGATGGCGTTGTGTGTGTGTGTGTGTGTCTTGGGTGGAAAAGCCACTTCCCAACGCCTCTCCTTCCACCCCCAGCTCTTGTGTTTTTGCTACCTCCCACGTCTTACACAGCCACTGATTACTAAGAGTAAACAGACGAGACATCAACAAGAAGCCCATCCTACCACCCAGTCTTCAGACTGAATACTAACAAGTACCTCTCACATCTCAGATAACTGTGTTGTTCTTTTTTCTTCTTCTGGTCTTACGGTGCTGTATGGATGCTAATGATTCCCATGTTCAAGTACAGAAACACGTTGTTGATTGAGTTGTCATACTCCATGCTAACAAAACATTGACTAAGACTAGAGTAGAGAGGTTCGTGTAGCTGTGGAACTGTAGGTTGTGGTGTTTTTTGGCCGTGCTCATTTTCTGAAGACTAACTAGCTGTTTGTCTGTATGTTCTTATCGCTGTGATTTTGATATCGATTATACTATAGATTATTTACACAAAGATGATAACCCCTAATGCGTTGTTGACTCCATGTCACATTAAAGGAACTGATCGTAAATAGCGATATTTATATCACGTCATCATTCAAACCTTGAGAGGTTGAATAACATTTACCCGGGGAGAGAGACAGAGGGGATGGAGAGAGAGACAAAGAGGGATGGAGGATGACAAAGAGAGGGAGGAGACAAAGAGGGAGGAATGGAGGAGAGGAGAAACGGAGGGAGGTTGAATGGAGGGAGAGGAGAAACGGTTGAATTTACCCTGTGGAGAGGCTGGAGAGAGACAGAGGGGAGGGATGGAGGGAGAGAGACAAAGAGGGAGGATGGAGGAGAGAGAGACAACGAGGGAGGGATGGAGGGAGAGAGAAACGGGAGACTGGTGGAGCGAAGAGGAAGGATCTCTTTGTGTATAAACAGCTCATTTGTTTCTAGTCATGGTGGTAAAAGCGAGGTGCCACTGTTAATGTGACAGGCAAATGGGCGTGACTACATTTTGGACACCTCAATAGCGTATGCAAAAGGCAACCAGGAAACGGTAGAAAAATACAAGAATTTAGAAGCCTTGACGCCACTGGCTGACAATTAACATCAGAGTTAGTCTACTCTGGTGTTCTGATGTAGGCTACTACAGTGTTTTGGACTGGTACATTCTAGATAATGAAATGGACAACAAGTAATGTCATCTCTCTCGTGAACAATGTCATCTTAGATATATTTTAGCAGATGCTGTTGCATCAAGGTACATAGGGTGACATATCATTGTGTTTACTTGATAGCTACCGACACAAAGCTAGCTAGAACAAAGTGTTAATAAGATAAATTCATTAAAAAGATGAAAAGCAATACAAATAAGTTCTCAGTAGGCATCTACTGAGGCAGCTAAGAGCTGTGTTGTCAGTCATTTGTACCTATGGCACATCGACAGATTTATTAGTTTTTTTACCTAGACGGCTCAGGGATTCGAACCGGCAAACTTTTGGTTACCCAACGTTCTTTAACACTAGACTACATACAGTTTAACTACATCAGAACACACTCCCCCTACTAATTTGTAACAGCAGAGTTTAGAATCGGATCATGAAATGTACATTAACATAATGTGTCAGCATAGGTGATGTAAAACTACAATGGTTTGACGTCACCATTTTGACATATTGTAATGAGACCGTGTTGCAGTGATATCTGAAGAATCAACTCTGCTGGAGACGGTCCGATAGCGTTAGTGAGTGTGTGCAGGGATACTGTGTTATGTTGTGCTGTTGCTGTACAGTGATCTGTTCACAGCAAGACATTGGCATATTTGCACCAGTAAGCAAACGCTCATGCGCACACACATTGATACAGGTACACACACACACACACACACACACACACACGCACACACGCACACACACACACACACACACACACACACACACACTGCATTATTCACATGCATGTTCACCATTAGTCACAGTGACAGAAACTCAGGCAGCATAGTTTCTGCATGACTGTAGGCTTGGATCACACACACACACACAGACACACACACACACTCAATCTCACTCTCTCGTTCATGCATGCAGGGACACACACACAAACACAATTATGTTTATAATTAGTCCCATCAATGTGGATCTGTGCAAACTTGCTCTCCGTTTGACTGCACCCTGAAATCACAGTGTTACTACCCCAAGAATGAGATCATGTGGGCAATTCTCCACCCACAGCCTACACCACCCCCCACAGCCTACACTAATAACCCCCCCACAGCCTACACTAATAACCCCCCCAACCTACTAACAACCCCCACAGCCTACACTACCCCCAACCTACACTAACAACCCCCACAGCCTACACTAATAACCCCCCAGCCTACACTAATAACCCCCCACCACAACCTACACTAATAACCCACCACAGCCTACACTAATAACCCCCACAGCCTACACTAATAACCCCCAGCCTACACTACCAACCCCACACAGCCTACACTAATAACCCCCCACAGCCTACACTAACCCCCACAGCCTACACTAACCCCCCACAGCCTACACTAACCCCCCCGGCCTACACTAACCCCTCCCCACAGCCTACACTAATAACCCCACAGCCTACACTAATAACCCCCCCACAGCCTACACTGACCCCCACAGCCTACACTAACAACCCCCACAGCCTACACTAAAACCCCCCACAGCCTACACTAACAAACCCCCACAGCCTACACAACAACCTCCCCCAACCCCACACACAGCCCACATCCAATAACCCCCACAGCCTACACTAACAACCCCCACAGCCTACACTAACAACCCCACAGCCTACACTAACAACCCCCACAGCCTACACTAACAACCCCCCACAGCCTACACTAACAAACCCCCCACAGCCTACACTAAAACCCCCACAGCCTACACTAACCCCCACAGCCTACACTAACCCCCCACAGCCTACACTAATAAGCCCCCACAGCCTACACTAACAACCCCACACAGTCACTGGCATCATCTCCAGCTTCCATTGAGTCTCACACAAAGCAGTGTGTTCCAAGCCTAGTATCTGGCCTCCTCCCCCTGGTCCCCCGACCTGTCTCACACACATCATTACCCCTGTGAAGAGGAGACAGCGCCAGGCAGGGGGTGGACTAACAGGAGGAGGTAGAGAGACAGGATGGACAAACCCCCACAGGGATACACTGGAGGAGGGATGGACAGGGGGTGGAGGATAAATGACAGCCTAGATGAGGTGGAACAACCCCCACAGCCCCCACTAATGTCTCCCCACAGCCTACACTAACAAACCCCCTGAGACATCTGTATAACCCCCCCACAGCCTACGCTATGCCCCCAAGCCCCACCTCCACCAAACCCAACAGTCCTCTGTTAACAAACCATTAATGCTAACCTACTGGGATAACTGCTTCCATTGAGTCTCACACAGCAGTGTGTTCCAAGCCTAGTATCTGGCCCGCCTCCCTGGTCCCCCCGACCTGTCTCACATCATTACCCTGTGAAGAGAGGAGACCGCGCCAGGCAGGGGTGGAGGGGGTAGAGGGAGGGAGGGAGGGGTAGAGAGATGGAGGGATGGACAAGGGGTGGAGGATAAAGAGGGGATGGAGGGATAGATGAGGGGGAAGAGGGATGGAAGAGTAGAGGGCCCGTCAGGGGTAATGTCTCCGGACACATGTCCAAAGTACAGCCTGTGTCCTGAGACATCTGTATGTGGCCTGACAGCGGGAGAAGAGCCCACCAATGTCCCCCACCTCCACCAAAACACAAAGAGTCCTCTGTTAGAGAGAGAAGAGAGGGAGAGAGAGAGCCAGAATGCTAACCTACTGGGATAACTGCTTGAGAGGGAGAGAAGCAGGAGAGAGGGGAGCCATCAATACTAACCTATTGGGATAACTGCTTGAGAGAGGCAGAAGAGAGAAAGAGGCAGAAGAGAGAGAAAGAGGCAGAAGAGAGAGAAAGAGGCAGAGGCAGAAGAGGGAGAGAGGCAGAGGCAGAAGAGGGAGAGAGAGGCAGAGGCAGAAGAGGGAGAGAGAGAGGGCAGAGAGAGGAGAGAGGCAGAAGAGGGAGAGAGAGGCAGAGGCAGAAGAGGAGAGAGAGGCAGAGGCAGAAGAGAGAGAGAGGCAGAGGCAGAAGAGAGAGAGAGAGGCAGAGGCAGAAGAGAGAGAAGAGAGGCAGAGGCAGAAGAGAGAGGAGAGGCAGAGGCAGAAGAGAGAGTGAGAGGCAGAGGCAGAAGAGGAGTGAGAGGCAGAGGCAGAAGAGAGAGAGAGGCAGAGGCAGAAGAGAGAGAGAGAGGCAGAGGCAGAAGAGAGAGAAGGGGAGGCAGAGGCAGAAGAGAGAGAGAGAGGCAGAGGCAGAAGAGAGAGGAGAGGCAGAGGCAGAAGAGGGAGAGAGGAGAGGGAGAGAGGCAGAAGAGAGAGAGAGAGGCAGAGGCAGAAGAGGCAGAGGCAGAGAGTGAGAGGCAGAGGCAGAGAGAGAGAGGCAGAGGCAGAAGAGGGAGAGAGGGCAGAGGCAGAGGGCAGAGGCAGAAGAGAGAGAGAGGCAGAAGAGGGAGAGAGAGGCAGGCAGAAGAGGGAGAGAGAGGCAGAAGAGGGAGAGGAGAGAGGCAGAGGCAGAGAGGAGAGAGGCAGAGGCAGAAGGCAGAAGGCAGAGGCAGAGAGAGAGGCAGAGGCGGAAGAGGGAGAGAGAGGCAGAAGCGGAAGAGAGAGAGAGAGGCAGAGGCAGAGAGGGAGAGAGGCAGAGGCAGAAGAGGGAGAGAGGCAGAGGCGGAGAGAGAGGAGAGAGAGGCAGAGGCAGAAGAGGGAGAGCAGAGAGGCGGAGAGAGAGAGAGAGAGGCAGAGGCAGAAGAGGAGAGGCAGAGGCAGAGAGGAGCTCTGGATAAGAGCGTCTGCTAAATGACTTAAATGTAAATGTAAATATATTGTTGTTGTAGTTGTTTTTAATGGTAATCCCATGTCCACTACTACTATTATTATTGCTTTCGGTCCCACCATTTAGTTATATATAAATATATATATATATTATATATTTGTATAAATATATATATATATTTTTTTCGATATGTATACTTTGACAATGTAAGTAATAATGAACTTGCCATGTCAATAAAGTCAATTGAATTGAAATTGAATTAGGAGAGAGAGAGAGGCAGGAGAGAGCGAGAGAGAGGCAGGAGAGAGCGAGAGAGAGGCAGGAGAGAGCGAGAGAGAGGCAGGAGAGAGAGGCAGGCAGGAGAGCGAGAGGCAGGCAGGAGAGAGCGAGAGGCAGGCAGGAGAGAGCGAGAGGCAGGCAGGAGCGAGAGGCAGGCAGGAGAGAGCGAGAGGCAGGCAGGAGAGAGCGAGAGGCAGGCAGGAGAGAGCGAGAGGCAGGCAGGAGAGCGAGAGGCAGGCAGGAGAGAGCGAGAGGCAGGCAGGAGAGAGCGAGAGGCAGGCAGGAGGAGCGAGAGGCAGGCAGGAGAGAGCAGAGGCAGGCAGGAGAGCGAGAGGCAGGCAGGAGGAGCGAGAGAGCAGGCAGGAGAGAGCGAGAGGCAGGCAGGAGAGAGAGAGAGAGGCAGGAGAGAGCAGGCAGGAGAGAGAGCGAGAGGCAGGCAGAAGAGCGAGAGGCAGAGAGAGAGAGAGAGAGAGGCAGAAAGAGAGAGGCAGAAGAGAGAGAAGAGGAGAGAGAGAGAGAGAGGCAGAAGAGAGAGAGAGAGAGGCAGAAAGAGAGAGAGGCAAAAAGAGAGAGGCAGAAAGAGAGAGAGAGAGAGCAGAGAGAGAGAGAGAGAGCCAGAGAGAGAGAGAGAGAGAGGCAGAAAGAGAGGCAGAAAGAGAGAGAGAGAGGGGGCAGAGAGAGAGAGAGAGAGGGCCAGAGAGAGAGAGAGAGGCAAAAAGAGAGTGAGAGAGGGGAGGGAAACCATCAGTGCTACTGGGATAACTTCTTTCCTCTCACTACCTCACTGTTCATCTGTTGTCGCCAGGGAAGTGGGCGAGAGGGAAGGTGTGTCTACGCCCGTGCATGAACTCGTGTCTGTGGCATGTTTCAGTCACCAGTTCCACTCAGATGTCCAGTACATATAGAACCAGTTGACTTACCTCTAGTGCTTCTGTTCCCCTAACCATCACCCACAGACTTCAGTTTCTGACCTAATAACTGGGTTTCATCCAGGACATCAACCTTCTCAAATCCAATTTATTGATATAGCCCTTCGTACATCAGCTGATATCTCAAAGTGCTGTACAGAAACCCAGCCTAAAACCCCAAACAGCAAGCAATGCAGGTGTAGAAGCACGGTGGCTAGGAAAAACTCCCTAGAAAGGCCAAAACCTAGGAAGAAACCTAGAGAGGAACCAGGCTATGAGGGGTGGCCAGTCCTCTTCTGGCTGTGCCGGGTGGAGATTATAACAGAACATGGCCAAGATGTTCAAATGTTCATAAATGACCAGCATGGTCAAATAATAGGTCTGGGACAGGTAGCACGTCCGGTGAACAGCTCAGGATTACATAGCCGCAGGATTCTCCACATCCAATCTATTATTCAAAGCCAATACCCAGCCACAGTAATACATGGCCATGTTGAACATCTCCTCCAACCAAGAGGAATAATCCTCTTCTATTGACTAACTTCAATACATGCCCCACAGAAGCCAGCTAGCAGCTAAAAGCTAATATGCTCCATTGTCATTGTGTGATCGGGAGGCTGTTGTGGATACAAGCTGTGGCTCATCCATATGAGCCATTTGCTCCCAGTACACAGCTGGTGTACAGATCCACTTTCGGAAGGCTAATAAGACAACATTGTGACTCTGAAGCAGGGACAAATAAGGCCGGGATTAACTCTAATGCTGGATGGCTCGGGAGGCAACGAAGGCTGATCTAGCATCAGAATCGAACAATGGAAAATCCCCTATGCTAATGAGACCTGAGTCTGGGTGAGACTGCTCTGGAGTCAGCTCGTAAGAGGTCACCCATAAGTGAAGGGAGTGATGTCATGTGACCTGACCAGGAAAAACTTTGGACCCTAACGGTAAAGACTATAACTAGACCCTAATTGTACAGACTATAACTAGACCCTAGTTGTACAGACTATAACTAGACCCTAGTTGTACAGACTATAACTAGACCCTAGCTGTACAGACTATAACTAGACCCTAGCTGTACAGACTATAACTAGACCCTAGCTGTACAGACTATAACTAGACACTAGCTGTACAGACTATAACTAGACCCTAGCTGTACAGACTATAACTAGACCCTAGCTGTGCAGACTATAACTAGACACTAGCTGTAACAGACTATAGCTGTACAGACTATAACTGGGCCCTAGCTGTACAGACTATAACTAGCACTAGTGTACAGACTATAACTAGACCTAGCTGTACAGACTATAATTAGACCTAGCTGTACAGACTATAACTAGACACTAGCTGTACAGACTATAACTAGACACCTAGAGACTATAACTAGACCTAGTTGTACAGACTATAGAATAGCTGTACAGACTATAACTAGACCCTAGCTGTACAGACTATAACTAGACACTAGCTGTACAGACTATAACTAGACACTAGCTGTACAGACTATAACTAGACACTAGCTGTACAGACTATAACTAGACACTAGCTGTACAGACTATAACTAGACACTAGCTGTACTATAATTAGACCCTAGCTGTACAGACTATAACTAGACACTAGCTGTACAGACTATAACTAGACACTAGCTGTACAGACTATAACTAGACACTAGCTGGCACAGACTATAATTCTAGACACTAGCTGTACAGACTATAACTAGACACTAGCTGTACAGACTATAACATGGTTAGCAGATGTTAATGCAGTGTACTAAATGCTAGACCCTAGCTCTCGACAAACTATAACTAGCACTAGTAATACAGACTAACAACTAGACTATAACTAGACTGTTGTACAGACTATAACTAGACCCTAGTTGTACAGGGATAACTAGACCCTAGCTGTACATAAGGATATATGACTGGAGCCTGATGGTACAGACATACTAGCTGTACAGACTATAACTAGACACTGAGTGTGTGCAGAAATATAACTAACAAAGTGGCAGACTATAAAGTGGCCTAGCTGATACAGACTATAACTAGACACTGAACATTGTACAGACTATAACTAGACACTATGCCTATACAAACTAGACACTAGCTGTACAGACTATAACTAGACACTAGCTGTACAGACTATAACTAGACACTAGCTGTGCATAATAGACACTAGCTCCTATATGGCAGACACTAGCTGTACAGACTATAACTTCACTAGCTGTACAGACTATAACAGTGTGTTACAGACTATAATAACTAGACACTAGCTGTACAGACTATAACTAGACACTAGCTTTACAAACTATAACTAGACCCTAGCTCTACAACCTATAACTAGACACTAGCTGTACAGACTATAACCCTAGCTGTACAGACTATTGCCTAGCTGTACAGACTATAACTAGACACAAGCTGTACAGACTATAACTCTAGACCCTAGCTGTACAGACTATAACTAGACACTAGCTCAGGATGCTCTCTAGACAAATGTCAAATTTTATTTGACATGTTAGCAGATGTTAATGAGTGACGAAATGCTTTCTTCTAGTTCCGAAATGCAGTGATAACCAACTGTAATCTAACTGGACAATTCTACTGTCTTATACACAGTGTACTGATAAAATATGCATAAGGATACTACTGATGGTACAGGGCAGCATACAGTAGATGGTATCAGTATAGTATATACCTATGAGATGTGTGTAGACAATAATAAAGTAGTTTGTAGTGGCATAGTTAAAGTGGCTATGATACACCACATAAGGATGCAGTCGATGATGTAGGCTAGCATATGAGATGAATAATCAAGCAGACTATATAAGTAGCATTGTTTAAGTGGCTAAATGTTTACATCATTTCCATCATTCCCATTGGAACGTGCTGTACAGGGTCAGTGGGTGTCAGTGTGTTGGCAGGGAGAGGGCTCAGACACCCCTTGTACAGACTGTTGTGGCCAGGATCACTGTTTTACAGTTGAGGAGACTTGATTGCTGACCTGCCTTCTGGATGATAGCGGGGTGAACAGGAAGTATACCCAGGTGGTCCTTGATGATCTTTATGCCTTCCTGTAACATCGGGTGGTGTAGGTGTCCTGGAGGGCAGGTAGTTTTGCCCTGGTGATGCGTTGTGCAGACCTCACTACCCTCTGGAAACCATACTTGTGGGCTGAGCAGTTGCCAGCGGTGATACAGCCCGCCAGGATGCTCTCATCTGTAGGTTTGTGAAGTCTTTTGGTGACAAGCAAATTTCAGCCTCCCTGGGTTGAGGGCTGTGCGCCTTCTTCACGACGCTGTCAGTGTCTGTGGACCAATTCAGTTTGTCTGTGATGTGTATGCCGAGGAACTTAAAACTTGCTACCCTCTCACTACTGTTCATCGATGTGGAGGTGATATGTTCCCTTGACTAGTCTCATCTCCTTGCACTTTGTTGACGTTGAGTGTGAGTTATTTTCCCTGACACCACACCCTCACCACACCTCCCCTCCCTGTTTAGCCGTCTCGTCGTTACCTTAATTTCTTTGTGTCGTCCGCAAACTTGGATTGAGTTGGAGCGTGGTGGCCCTCTTGAACAGGGAGTACAGGAGAGAACTCAACCACCTTGCAGGGCCCCCGTGTTGAGGATCAGCGGGATTGAATATGTCCGTTGCCACCCTCACCACCTGGTCCGTGCGTACCCATGCTCAGAGGGCGTCGGCCCAGGGTCTCGAGGATGATGGCCAGGAGGTACTGTGGTGTTGAATGCAGCTGTAGTCGATGAACAGCATTCTCACATAGGTATTCCTGTTGTCCAGGTGGGTTACAGTGTGCAGTGTGGTTGAGATGCACCGCATGGACCCTATTTGGGCGGTAAGCAGGAGTGGGTCTATGTCAGTGGCAGTGATATGGTCCTCAGCTGGTCTCTCAAAGACTTATGATCTGCTAGAAGACATCCTGGTGTGACTGGTTTAGCTATTACCTTAGCTTTCTTGGGAACAGGAACAATGGTGGCCTCTTGAAAGCTATGTACAGACTGGTATAGGATTGATTGAAGATATGCCATACGGCCAGCTGGTCTGCGCATGCTCTGAGGCGCGCGGCTGGGGAGCCGGGCCTGCAGCCTTGCGAGGGTTAACTACTTTAAATGTCTCTGGCTGCAGTGAAGGACCAGCTGTGTTTAATAGCCTATAATTAGTCTAGAAGACACTGCCGTGTACTTCTTGTAGTCCGTGATTGACTGTGATTCCTCTTGACACTTGCCGTGATTGACAGACTATAACGTAGACACTGTTTGTGACAGTTGTTTCGGTCCACCTTGCCTGACAGACTATCAATCCACGGTTTCTGGTTGTACAGAATGTTTTTATCGTTGCTAGACCTACATCTTCACAGTTCTATAACTTCCAGAATCAGCGTATTCGTCAATATTTTTATCTGGCCTAGTCTGTAAGACTATAAGTCACGTGATGGAAGCAGTCTTGGAGTGTGGAGTCAGCTTGGTCGGACCAGCGTTGGACACAAGCTGTACAGACTATAATTCTAGACACTAGCTCTACAGACTATAACTAGACACTAGCTGTACAGACTATAACTAGACACTAGTTGTACAGACTATAACTTTGACCCTAGCTGTACAGACTATAACTAGACCCTAGCTGTACAGACTATAATTCCAGACACTAGCTGTACAGACTATAATTCCAGACACTAGATGTACAGACTATAATTCTAGACACTAGCTGTACAGACTATAATTCTAGAAACTAGCTGTACAGACTATAATTCTAGAAACTAGCTGTACAGACCATAATTCTAGAAACTAGCTGTGCAGACTATAATTCTAGACACTAGTTGTACAGACTATAATTCTAGACACTAGTTGTACAGACTATAACTAGACACTAGCTGTACAGACTATAACTCTAGACACTAGTTGTACAGACTATAATTCTAGACACTAGTTGTACAGACTATAACTAGACACTAGTTGTACAGACTATAACTAGACACTAGCTCTACAGACTATAACTAGACACTAGCTGTACAGACTATAACTAGACACTAGCTGTACAGACTATAATTCCAGACACTAGCTGTACAGACTATAATTCTAGACACTAGCTGTGCAGACTATAATTCTAGACAGCTGTACAGACTATAATTCTAGAAACTAGCTGTACAGACTATAATTCTAGACACTAGCTGTACAGACTATAATTCTGAAACTTTTAAGCTGTACAGACTAGCTGTACAGACTATAATTCTAGACACTAGCTGTACAGACTATAATTCTAGACACTAGCTGTACAGACTATAATTCTAGACACTAGCTGTACAGACTATAATTCTAGACACTAGCTGTACAGACTATAATTCAGACACTAGA
The DNA here is from genome assembly GCF_023373465.1 of Oncorhynchus keta. Lineage (NCBI taxonomy): Eukaryota > Metazoa > Chordata > Actinopteri > Salmoniformes > Salmonidae > Oncorhynchus > Oncorhynchus keta. The sequence continues at coordinate 109,728 of NW_026286337.1, read as the reverse complement.
CACTAGACACTAGCTGTACAGACTATAATTCTAGACACTAGCTGTACAGACTATAATTCTAGACACTAGCTGTACAGACTATAATTCCCAGACACTAGCTGTACAGACTATAATTCTAGAAACTAGCTGTACAGACTATAATTCTAGACACTAGCTGTACAGACTATAATTCTAGAAACTAGCTGTACAGACTATAATTCTAGACACTAGCTGTACAGACTATAACTTTAGACACTAGGTTTACAGGCCTGGAGTCTGTCCTGTTCAGATTATGTGGTTGGGAAAACTTCTTGGTTCTAGCTAAGGGGAAATGCTTTCTACTGTAGGTAGATTAGTTTTCTGTTGTGTTTGTCATTTCTGTTGTTGAATAGGTTCCTTTTCAATATCAGCCGGTGCCATAACTTTCTATAGTATGGAAATAGAGCTCTCGGGTGGTGCTTATTTTGCTATGTGATGAGTTAGACACGGAATAATGTGGAAATATATGCGTGCATAGGGAAAAGCACTGTGGGTCTGATTGGCTACAAGGATGTGTTGATTGTCATCTTGCCACAACTTGTGGTTTTCTCCCAGTCCCATTTCCCTAGCTAAATATGCAAATGAGAGCAAACACATTCAAATGTGCCACTCAGCTCTCATCCAATTAGGCATAAGCGTCAGCCGTCAGCCATGGCAACAAACCGAAATGTTTTAATGACTTCCTGCCCCTGGTGCAGCAATTAAGTATTTGGATATGAGAGAACGGCAGACACACACACACACACACACACACACACAAACTCAGCACATTTTAACTGAAGTAGAGCGAGTAGAGTGAAAACCAGTGGCTCATTACAAATCAATAGTAAAGGTTCTGGATCGTTGTCAATGGATCAAGTCTGTCCCCTGGAGATACTCCTCTGTGCTCGCTTGCTTTGGACTGCCTAGATCGTTAGAGAAGAAACACTATTTACACACTCAATTAAACCACTGTGTCTGTGTGAACACAGGTGCTGATGGTGGAGGATTTGGGTAGACTGGGAAGGTGCTGATTGTTGTGTGTGTGTGTGTGTGTGTGTGTGTGTGTGTGTGTGTGTGTGTGTGTGTGTGTGTGTGTGTGTGTGTGTGTGTGTGTGTGTGTGTGTGTGTGTGTGTGTGTGTGTGTGTGTGTGTGTGTGTGTGTGTGTGTGTGTGTGTGTGTAGCTGCTATTATACGATCAGACACATTTAGCATGCTATCATGTAGCTGCTATTATACGATCAGACACATTTAGCATGCTATCATGTAGCTGCTAATATTGTCACGCCTTGGTCTTAGTATTTTGTGTTTTCTTTATTTATTTGGTCAGGCCAGGGTGTGACATGGGTTATTGTGGTGTGTTTTTGTCTTGGGGTTTTGTGGGGTGTCTAATTAGTCTATGGCTGCCTGAGGCGGTTCTCAATCAGAGTCAGGTGATTATCGTTGTCTCTGATTGGGAGCCATATTTAGGCAAGCCATATTCTGTGAGTGTTTTCGTTGGTGATTGTTCCTGTCTCTGTGTTTGTTGTCACAGATAGGCTGTATAGGTTTTCGCGTTTCGTTTGTTGTTTTGTATATTTTAGTTATTTCATGTATCGTTCAGTTTCATTAAAGAACATGAGTAACCACCACGCCGCATTTTGGTCCGACTCTCTTTCGAAGACGAGCGTTACAAATATCCGATTACAAAGCATGCTATCACAGATTTAGACACATTTTAGCATGCTATCATGTAGCTGATATTATCCGATCAGACACATTTAGCATGCTATCATGTAGCTGATATTATCCGATCAGACACATTTAGCATGCTATCATGTAGCTGATATTATCCGATCAGACACATTTAGCATGCTATCATGTAGCTGATATTATCCGATCAGACACATTTAGCATGCTATCATGTAGCTGATTTATTGCTATCATGTAGCTGATATTATCATCAGACACATTTAGCATGCTATCATGTAGCTGATATTATCCGATCAGACACATTTAGCATGCTATCATGTAGCTGATATTATCCGATCAGACACATTTAGCATGCTATCATGTAGCTGATATTATCCGATCAGACACATTTAGCATGCTATCATGTAGCTGATATTATCCGATCAGACACATTTAGCATGCTATCATGTAGCTGATATTATCCGATCAGACACATTTAGCATGCTATCATGTAGCTGATATTATCCGATCAGACACATTTAGCATGCTATCATGTAGCTGATATTATCCGATCAGACACATTTAGCATGCTATCATGTAGCTGATATTATCCGATCAGACACATTTAGCATGCTATCATGTAGCTGATATTATCCGATCAGACACATTTAGCATGCTATCATGTAGCTGATATTATCATGCTATCATGATCAGACACATTTAGCATGCTATCATGTAGCTGATATTATCCGATCAGACACATTTAGCATGCTATCATGTAGCTGATATTATCCGATCAGACACATTTAGCATGCTATCATGTAGCTGATATTATCCGATCAGACACATTTAGCATGCTATCATGTAGCTGATATTATCCGATCAGACACATTTAGCATGCTATCATGTAGCTGATATTATCGATCAGACACATTTAGCGTGCTATCATGTAGCTGATATTATCTGATCAGACACATTTAGCATGCTATAATGTAGCATAAATCACGTTTTATTTAGCTATTGACTCGTGCATAGGCAACTCAAAAACCCCATGGAGGTTGTGAAATACGAATGCGAGACTCGCATCCCTTTGAAAATATAGATTGCTATTATTTTCTCTGCATATCATGCTAATTTAACACCATATACCTGCTCCCTACTTGGCGTAGAATCTAGGCCCAGTCGTCGCTCATAGAAGGGCTAACTCCCTGGTGATGCAACAGCTATTCTTTTCAGGTCCGGCGCAGAGCACAGACGTCGGACGTAGAGTTACAACCCACTACAACCCACTGGTACAACCCACTGGTACAACCCACTTACAACCCACTTACAACCCACCTACAACCCACTTACAACCCACCTACAACCCACTGGTACAACCCACTGGTACAACCCACTGGTACAACCCACTTACAACCCACTCGTACAACCCACTGGTACAACACACTGGTACAACCCACTGGTACAACCCACTGGTACAACCCACCTACAACCCACTGGTACAACCCACTGGTACAACCCACCTACAACCCACTGGTACAACCCACTGGTACAACCCACTGGTATAACCCACTTACAACCCACTGGTACAACCCACTGGTACAACACACTTACAACCCACTGGTACAACCCACTGGTACAACCCACTGGTACAACCCACCTACAACCCACTGGTACAACCCACTGGTACAACCCACCTACAACCCACTGGTACAACCCACTGGTACAGCCCACTGGTACAACCCACTGGTACAACCCACTTACAACCCACTGGTACAACCCACTGGTACAACCCACTGGTACAACCCACTTACAACCCACTGGTACAACCCACTGGTACAAACCCACCCACTGGTACAACCCACTGGTACAACCCACCTACAACCCACTGGTACAACCCACTGGTACAACCCACTGGTACAACCCACCTACAACCCACCTACAACCCACTGGTACAACCCACTGGTACAACCCACTGGTACAACCCACTGGTACAACCCACTGGTACAACCCACTGGTACAACCCACTGGTACAACCCACTGGTACAACCCACTTACAACCCACTGGTACAACCCACTGGTACAACCCACTGGTACAACCCACCTACAACCCACTGGTACAACCCACCTACAACCCACTGGTGCAACCCACTGGTACAACCCACTGGTGCAACCCACTGGTACAACCCACTGGTGCAACCCACTGGTACAACCCACTGGTACAACCCACTGGTACAACCCACTGGTACAACCCACTGGTACAACCCACTGGTACAACCCACTGGTACAACCGGCTCCAAGAGACTTGAAGTGTCATGGCTGTCAGTTTGTTTCATGATGAAAACCCTTATCATTTTGCTGTGTTCTTAACTGGTATCCTTGTTATCTTCCACCATCATCAAGACAGACATAAGTGTTATCTTATTTCGTTATTTGCAGCTATATATGATGATGTGTATCTTTTCAGGAGCAGTGATTGAAGAGTTTGTCCCTCTCAGTAAATGTGTGTATAGTGCAGCTTTACAACTGGCAAAGGAAGTATATTGAAGAGAGTAATTGAAATGCCTCTCCTCAATGGACAACAGAGACATACTTTCTGTATCAATACCTCAAGGATATGTTGACAATAATCTACTATAATACACTGAGATTGAGAAGTATTTCCATTTACAATGGAGCTATTGTTACGGAGAGTTGTGCATGCTATAAGCCTTGTAAAGTGCTGAACTCAAGTCAAGACTTTGTCTAATTGTAAGACTTCTTCTAAAGAGCTAGCTAAGTCCTTTAAAAGCCTGTCTGTCGATCACATTTTCTTTCTTTCCCCGGGTCAAGACGACAAAAACCTGCCCCCGATGACAGTGAAAGAGAACTGTTCTCTCAAATGGATCTCTTTCATAAAAATGACACTACAAGACATAATTGTCATTCTACCGACAGCCTGATTCTTGGGGAGAAAGAAACTAGCTGTCAGACCATGGTCTAGTCTCTATCGCTTTGACGAAACAAAAATAAAGATTCCGCCTTGATAGAGCCTAGGAATGGAATAACCTTCGACATTGTGCTCTCAACCTCTCAGCGCTGAGACTAAAGAGAAGGGAAGCATTGCGGCAGGCCCAGGTAATTGGCCCCCGTGTCTCAGCCAGACAAAAGCCAATGTTCTGACAATTCCCTTGTAAATCGTCAAGAGGTAGTCAAGGATTCTTCAAGGCTGCAGCAAATTGTATAGCCTCCTTTTCCCCCGAGCAAACTACCAATCTCAGGATATTATGAGCTTCCCATACAAACCTGCTTGTAATGGCAGTTTGCTCCCATATAATGGAGTGCTGCCAGAGCAAAATGTCTTCTTTCGTTTTTTCGTTCTTTGAGCACACTTCAATAGAAAATTGCTGTCTTCGGTTCCTGGTCTTTTATAGAGTTTTTTTTTTTTGTCTTATTTTGCCCTGTCTTATTTGTCTATTTGATTTCTTCTTCCATTGTTTTTATTATGATTATCAGGGGGTGAAGTGGTGTGCTTTCAGTCTGCCTGTGTCTGTTGCTCTGGGTGATTGCAACCTTTGCTGGTTGAAGGGCCCTTGACGCTGGGGCCTGCTGGCCTTGAGGCCTCCAAGTTTGCGAGTAGTTAATGAGCTGCTTTCCATGCCTGCTGAAAAGGGGCCGGCTCCAAATTAATAGAGGCTTTTGTCAGGGAGCTAGCTCTCTCTCTTTCTCACTCTGAAGAACTCTCCCACTTTACCTCCTTCTCTTTCTGTTTCTCGCTTTCCCACTAGCCCTCCCTCATTCGCTCTATTTTTCCCTACCTCACTTTCTCGCTCTTTGTTCAAGGGCACTTTAATCCATGTCGCTGGAGTGAGCGCTGGGGGGGGGTACAGGGGCAGGGAGTATACCATCAGCCACCCTGTCAGCCAGGCTGTGTTTCAGGAGTCAGCCATTTAACTAGAACAAAGGGAAATTAATTGGTGCTTTAGGCCTAATGAGACGGCAGCGGAGGAGCACAGGCCTCGTCAACAGAAACAAACAACCGGTGGAGCATTACTCCCTGGCTAAACCCCTCTCTGTGGCGCTACACACCAGTTCAAGGGACACCATCTGGTTCTCATCCCTTCAAAAACACACAGAGGCAGAAGAAACAAGCAGGAAGGAGTGAGGACTAAAAACCTGTTGACAATTAAGGCCAAATAAAGGACCAAAGAGATGAGAAGCCCAAATAATGCCTCATTTCACCTTTTTCATCTGCTGACCCTTGGTGTGGAGCCATTGTTCGACAGCGGCCATAGAGGGAGAGAAAAATCCAAACCAACCGCCATTTGCATGTGAAAGGCCCCCTTAGCTTCGGTGTATACATTCAGTGAGCCGCCAAGCTCTGATTTCAGGGGATATTTAGCCCCTATTCAGGCGGTGACAAAGGCCAGGCATTCAGATGGGCAGCCGTGGGTCCTGGCTGATTAGGCGGAGGGAGGCTGCGACTGTCGAGCCGTCAGACCTCATTTGTTCCCCTGTTTACTTAAGCCCTTTTCTATTCCCACTGGAGTCTTCAGGGATGGGTGGGTGATTGGGACCAATGGGGCCCCCACGAGTGAAGCAGATAAATGGAAGAATAAATGGTGGAGATGAAAAGGTTTTGATTTACAGCCGTTATCGGTCAATCAGAGTCATTGAAACCATTCTGCCTTCCACTAGCGGCCAAGCGCTTCATTCCTGTCATTTAATTGATTTTCATCTTTATTCTCATCAGTTTTTTTCTCTAAGTGGCAGTTATGTCTGAGTTATGGTGTCTGTGTAGTTGTGTTTGTGTAGTAGTAGTAGTTGGTAGTAGTGATTGTAGGAGTAGTAGTAGCAATAGTAGTAGTAGGACTAGTAGCAGTAGTACCAATAGTAGTAGGAGGAGTAGTAGTAGTAGTAGTACCAATAGAGTAGTAGTAGGAGTAGTAGTAATACCAATAGTAGTAGGGAGTAGTAGTAATACCAATAGTAGTAGGAGTAGTAGTACCAATAGTAGTAGTCGTAGGAGTAGTAGTACCAATAGTAGTAGTAGTAGTAGGAGGAGGAGGAGTAGTAGTACCAATAGTAGTAGGAGTAGTAGTAGGAGTAGTAATACCAATTGTAGTAGTAGTACCAATAGTAGTAGTGGTCGTAGTAGTAGTACAAATAGTAATAGTGGTCGTAGTAGTAGTACCAATAGTAGTAGTAGTAGTATCAATTAGTAACAGTAGTAGTAGTACCAGTAGTAGTAGAAGTAGTAGTAGTTAGCAGTACCAATAGTAGTAGTAGTATGAATTACTAGTAGTAGTGGTACCAATAGTAGTAGTAGTGCCAATTGTAGTAGTACCAATAGTAGTAGTAGTAGTAGAACCAATAGTAGCAGTAGTAGTAGTAGTTAGTAGTAGTACTACCAATACTATCAGTAGTAGTAGTAGTACCACTAGTAGTAGTACCAGTAGTAGTAGTATCAATAGTAACAGTAGTAGTAGTACCAGTAGTAGTAGAAGTATGGTTAGTACCAATAGTAGTAGTAGTACCAATTACTAGTAGTAGTGGTACCAATAGTAGTAGTAGTGCCAATTGTAGTAGAACCAATAGTAGTAGTAGTAGTATGATTAGTAGTAGTACTACCAATACTATCAGTAGTAGTAGTAGTACCACTAGTAGTAGTAGTACCAGTAGTAGTAGTATGATTAGTATTAGTACTAATCATACTATCAGTAGTAGTAGTAGCAGCAGTAGTAGTACTACCAATACTATCAGTAGTAGTAGTAGCAGCAGTGGTAGTAGTGTATGCTTGTGTGTGTACATGTGCATGCATGCACCTTTCCTCAATCCCACCCCGCACTGTTTAGCCGTCTTTAGCCCAGATAAGGAAACACTTCATAAAACCGATAGGTCTTCTAATCTAATTCCTCTCCCTTCCTCCCTCCATCCCTCCCTTCCCTCACCCAACAGGAGATTGCCCACTGTCTGAAGGAGCTAGCTGTAATTACATAGGAGGATTAGGGGGCTACAGGCCACTTGGAGTTGCTTTGCTGTGTCTGAGAAGTGGGGAGGGCAGCGGTCGGAGCAGGGGTGTGCCACCTCTCTCTCTCCCCCCTGGGCATTAAGGGCCAGGCGGAGTGGAGCGAGAGCCTTAGATTAGCTAGCAGAGGAGATGAAGAGGTGAGGAAAGGTAGAGCGAGCTTTCAACACCAGCTCAGAGACTTTCTATGTGTCTACATCAATATGGCAATTGTTGTGAGGTTTTGTGAGGCAGTAATCTTAAAGTTATTGCTGAGGGAATAAGGGTTGGTGCGTTATTGCAGATATTGGTCATGAGGCCTACATCACAATGACATGACATGAACTATCATGACACTAAACAAAAGGTTTGTCTTTACAGTGTAGTCTCAATACACTGATAGCAACAGTTATGATTCATGATATTTATTTATTTCACCTTTATTTAACCAGGTAGGCCAGTTGAGAACACCTTTATTTAACCAGGTAGGCCAGTTGAGAACACCTTTATTTAACCAGGTAGGCCAGTTGAGAACACCTTTATTTAACCAGGTAGGCCAGTTGAGAACACCTTTATTTAACCAGGTAGGCCAGTTGAGAACACCTTTATTTAACCAGGTAGGCCAGTTGAGAACACCTTTATTTAACCAGGTAGGCCAGTTGAGAACACCTTTATTTAACCAGGTAGGCCAGTTGAGAACACCTTTATTTAACCAGGTAGGCCAGTTGAGAACACCTTTATTTAACCAGGTAGGCCAGTTGAGTACACCTTTATTTAACCAGGTAGGCCAGTTGAGAACACCTTTATTTAACCAGGTAGGCCAGTTGAGAACACCTTTATTTAACCAGGTAGGCCAGTTGAGAACACCTTTATTTAACCAGGTAGGCCAGTTGAGAACACCTTTATTTAACCAGGTAGGCCAGTTGAGAACACCTTTATTTAACCAGGTAGGCCAGTTGAGAACACCTTTATTTAACCAGGTAGGCCAGTTGAGGAACACCTTTATTTAACCAGGTAGGCCAGTTGAGAACACCTTTATTTAACCAGGTAGGCCAGTTGAGAACACCTTTATTTAACCAGGTAGGCCAGTTGAGAACACCTTTATTTAACCAGGTAGGCCAGTTGAGTACACCTTTATTTAACCAGGTAGGCCAGTTGAGAACACCTTTTTATTTAACCAGGTAGGCCAGTTGAGAACACCTTTATTTAACCAGGTAGGCCAGTTGAGAACACCTTTATTTAACCAGGTCGGCCAGTTGAGAACACCTTTATTTAACCAGGTAGGCCAGTTGAGAACACCTTTATTTAACCAGGTAGGCCAGTTGAGAACACCTTTATTTAACCAGGTAGGCCAGTTGAGAACACCTTTATTTAACCAGGTAGGCCAGTTGAGAACACCTTTATTTAACCAGGTAGGCCAGTTGAGAACACCTTTATTTAACCAGGTAGGCCAGTTGAGAACACCTTTATTTAACCAGGTAGGCCAGTTGAGTACACCTTTATTTAACCAGGTAGGCCAGTTGAGAACACCTTTATTTAACCAGGTAGGCCAGTTGAGAACACCTTTATTTAACCAGGTAGGCCAGTTGAGAACACCTTTATTTAACCAGGTAGGCCAGTTGAGAACACCTTTATTTAACCAGGTAGGCCAGTTGAGAACACCTTTATTTAACCAGGTAGGCCAGTTGAGAACAAGTTCTCATTTACAACTGCGACCTGACCAAGATATGGCAAAGCAGTGTGACAAAAACAACAACACAGAGTTACACATAAACAAATGTACAGTCAATAACACAAAATAAAATAAAAATATATGTACAGTGTGTGCAAATGTAGAAGAGTAAGGAGGTAGGCAATAAATAGGCCCTAGAGTCGAAAATAATTGCAATTTAGCATTAATACTGGAGTGATAGATATGCAGATGATGATGTGTAAGTAGAGATACTGGGGTGCAAAAGAGCAAGAGGGTAAGCAACACTATAGGGATGAGGTAGTTGGGTGTACTATTTACAGATTCGCTGTGTTCAGGTACAGTGTAAGCTGTAGTAAGTAAGCTGCTCAGACAGCTGATCCTTAAATTTAGAGAGGGAGATATGAGACTCCAGCTTCAGAGATTTTGAGCGCGGCTGAGGTGCACCCATGACCAGCTCGGAAACCAAATTGCATAGCGGAAAAGGTACGGTGGGATTCGAAATGGTCGGTGATCTGTTTATGAACTTGGCTTTCGAAGATTTTAGAAAGGCAGGGCAGGATGGAGATAGGTCTATAACAGTTTGGGTCTAGAGTGTCTCCCCCTTTGAAGAGGGGGTTGACCGTGGCAGGTTTCAATCTTTGGGGATCTCAGACGATACAAAAAGAGGTTGAACAGGCTAATAATAGGGGTTGTAACAATTTCGGCGGATACTTTTATAAAGAGAGGGTCCAGATTGTCTAGCCCGGCTGATTTGCAGGAGTCAGCACCAATTGGTAGATTTAAAAATACGTTGATCTTGTAGATTATTTAGGGTTAGGAAAGTATTTATTAATAATTAAAGACTGTTTTGGAGAGCCTTTACTCAGGAAATAAAGAAAACGGTAGTTTGATTCATTCTGATAATTACTGTATTCAGTTCTTCAACCCATGGTAATGTTGGAAGAGCCCCACCTGTTTAGCTAAAAAAAAACGAATGTACTATAAATATTTTTTGTCTGTTTTGCAAGGTTTTTTGGCATTAATAAATCTTCTTAGGGATAGGCATCCTGTTCACTGGACAGTTGTAAATCATGCAGCACCTTGTGTCACAATCACAGATTTTAGAGAAACAAGATGATGATACATATGTGTCTTATATCGTCTGAAAGCTTAAATTCTTGTTAATATAACAACACTGTCCAATTTACAGTAGCTATTACTGTGAAAAATGACATGCTATTGTTTGGGGAGAGCTCCTAACAACAAAACACTTTTTCACAGCGATAGGTTTGATCAATTTACCTCTGAAGGTGAAATGTGTACTTACATTCTGAAATCTTGCTCTGATTTATCATCCAAAGGGTCCCAGAGATAACATGATGTGTCGTTTTGTTAGATAAAATCCTTTTCATATCCTAAAAGGTCCATATAGCATGCACAATCGATTTTGTATTTCCTCTCGTTCAATTTGCAATTAAAGGAATCTGAAATCTAACCCTAAACATTGTTTCAACCAGTAAAATCACGTTCGTATTTATTCCTCAGAGATCCTCGAACGTAACCAGACATCACTATATCATTAGGGGTGTAGTATATCCTATAGGACACCATATTTGGTCAGAGAGCGATGCCTTCATGGCACGCCGATAACGCGGGCGGTCTTCACTTGATCAACTGTAACTTTGTCAAATAAGCACCAATCGGGGTCAAACAAAGCTAGCTAGATAGCCAATGAGATGGGCTTTACAGGACTATCCTTTACAGGAGAACCCTGTATCTGTCGCAAAAATTTAGCTGCTAACCTTGTGCGACAGCAAGCCTTTTCCTTTTGGACAAAATTTATAAGAATATGGAAAGTTATGAAATTATGAAAACTGGTTGTTTTGCAAATGTTGAACTTATAATATGGCTACTAATACTGGAAAGCTAAATCAAAGTCCAAGTATACAGATGTGATGATATTCTTGCAGAAAAATGTAATGTGAATGCAAATGTCTCCTTCACGATTTGCCCAAATGTACCTGGGTGACTTCATACTAAATGTCATGTAGTTTGCTCATACTTCAAGTTATCCGTCTGAAACTTTGCACATACACTGCTGCCATCTTGTGGACACCATCGGAATTACAATGGCTAGATGTGGGACCTTTCTGTTGCATTTCAAAGATGCTGCCAGTAAGATTGCACCTAAATCAACCATTTATCGGATCATCAAGAACTTCAAGGAGAGCGGTTCAATTGTTGTGAAGAAGGCTTCAGGGCGCCCAGGAAAGTCCAGCAAGCGACAGGACCATCTCCTAAAGTTGATTCAGCTGCGGGATCGGGGCACCACCAGTACAGAGCTTGCTCAGGAATGGCAGCAGGCAGGTGTGAGTGCATCTGCACGCACAGTGAGGTGAAGACTTTTGGAGGATGGTCTGGTGTCAAGAAGGGCAGCAAAGAAGCCTATTCTCTCCAGAAAAAACATCAGGGACAGACTGATATTCTGCAAAAGGAGGGATTGGACTGCTGAGGACTGGGGTAAAGTCATTTTCTCTGATGAATCCCCTTTCTGATTGTTTGGGTCATCTGGAAAAAAAGCATCCTGAGACCATCAGGAGTGGGCTCAACAATCAATCAATCAATCAAATTTGACAAGGTATCTCAAAGTGCTGTAGCGCTACCATCAGTCCTGTGGAAAAACTCATACCAAAACAGTAAAGCATCCTGAGACCATTAATGTTCAAATGTTCATAAATGACCAGGGTTGCTTCTCAGCCACAGTCAGGTGGACTGGGTATGCTCACTCACAAGAATGGTACCAACACATCCTCCGATATAACAAACTGACCCTAGCCCCCGACAACTACTGCAGCATAAATACTGGAGGCTGAGACAGGAGGTCAGGCCAACACATCCTCCGAGAGCAACTTCTCCAAACCATCCAGGAAGAGTTTGGTGACGAACAATGCCTTTTCCAGCATGATGGAGCACCTTTCCATAAGGCAAAAGTGATAACTAAGTGGCTCGGGGAACAAAACATCGATATTTTGGGTCCATGGCCAGGAAACTCCCAAGACCTTAATCCCATTGAGAACTTGTGGTCAATCCTCAAGTGGTGGGTGGACAAACAAAACCACACAAATTCTGACAAACTCCAAGCATTGATTATGCAAGAATGGGCTGCCATCAGTCAGGATCTTGAAAAAGAAGGATCAACACTGCAATATTGACTCTTTGCATCAACTTCATGTAATTGTCAATAAAAGCTTTTGACATTAATGAAATGCTTATAATTATACTTCAGTATTCCATAGTAACATCTGACAAAAATATCTAAAGACACTGAAGCAGCAAACTTTGGAAATTCATATTTGTGTCATTCTCAAAACTTTTGGCTATGACTGTATACGCATAACCTTGCTTCAGGGCCTGAGCTACAGGCAGTTAGATTTGGGTATGTCATTTTAGGTGCAAATTGAAAAAGGGGCTATTCCTAAATTTAATGCATGTCACATATCAGTTTGCAAACAATGTAAAAAAGATATATATACTGTATAATATACTGTTAATAAAGCTGTATATAAACATGGTCTCTTTTTGTTTTCTTGAGAAAGGAAGCTCCAAAATGCAGATGTTTCAGCCAGCTCAGTGCTTTCTGTGGTGGTGGGGCAGCTAGCTCAGTGCTTTCTGTGGTGGTGGGGCAGCTAGCTCAGTGCTTTCTGTGGTGGTGGGGCAGCTAGCTCAGTGCTTTCTGTGGTGGTGGGGCAGCCAGCTCAGTGCTTTCTGTGGTGGTGGGGCAGCTAGCTCAGTGCTTTCTGTGGTGGTGGGGCAGATAGCTCAGTGCTTTCTGTGGTGGTGGGGCAGCCAGCTCAGTGCTTTCTGTGGTGGTGGGGCAGATAGCTCAGTGCTTTCTGTGGTGGTGGGGCAGATAGCTCAGTGCTTTCTGTGGTGGTGGGGCAGCCAGCTCAGTGCTTTCTGTGGCGGTGGGGCAGCCTGCGGAAAAACTGAGAGTAGGGGTTGGTAATTTTCTTGGTTGCGCTGTGATTGGCTCATTGTTCTGTCACTCAGGGGACACTACGTTGCCGCAAAATCTATGGGGGAGCTCAAACATTCAAGCCCCTTGGGTGCTGCCATAGAGTTACATAAGAAGTGCCCATCCAAGAAGGCTCAAAGTGATTGACCACAGATAAAATTATGTCAAATCACGTTATATCTACAGTAGTTTTGATTGGACTGATAATGCCAACATCATACTTTCATAATCTTAGCTAGCAAGCCAGCAGTCATCATCATGAATCAAGTCGACAATCTACTGGCAAATCCTTGTCATAAAGAGAAATTATAGATTAATCACATCGGTGCTCATCGGCCATTGGAAATAAACACACACAAGTTGTAAATTGCAAATTCAACAATGAGTGGTTAAGAAGGAATCAGTGACTAACTGCAAACATTGCAAAGCAATCACTAGCCTGCTATTTAGTGGAGTGGATGTGTGGTCCAAGTCTGGGTTTAAGGGTCTCTTTTCCAAGCTTAAAAGGATAAACATTCAACATTGGCCATGCTGTCAATCCAGCATGACTTCTGTCGCTTTCAAAACAACTGGAAACTCGGAACTGGGAAATCTCAGACTTCAGTGAGTTCAAGACAACTGTGAACTCTGAAAAAAACAAGCTCCAATTGGGACACTTTGAACGATCATCCAACTCAGAATAACAATTTGGGAACTCTGACCTCTTTCGAGAGCTCCGACCTGAAGATCACTAACGTCACGATTCAACCTTCTTTTGTTCTGAGTTCCGAGTTGTCTTGAAAGCACCATAACTCCAGAGAATGACAGACTTTGATGACAAAATTTGCCCATGAAGTCTCCCTGCGCCACCTTCCTGTTAAATTGAGCACGACATAACAGAATGAGTCCAAAAATGTCTTGCATGCTGCTGGATAAAGGATGTAATATGCCAGGGAGATCTGTATACTGTAGATAAGAAAGTAATACTAAGTGTATGTTGTGTAGTAAGCTGTTAGTAGCCCATGTGCCTCACCATAATCATTTGGTCCCTTTTCCCCTCATAATTTAGCCTACTGTTCTGATTTGGTGGAGCACATGTAGCCTATAGCCTGTTTTAGAGAAATGTAATCATTGAATATTCTAAGAGCTTTCAAATCAAATCAAATGTATTTATATAGCCCTTCGTACATCAGCTGATATCTCAAAGTGCTGTACAGAAACCCAGCCTAAAACCCCAAACAGCAAGCAATGCAGGTGTAGAAGCACGGTGGCTAGGAAAAACTCCCTAGAAAGGCCAAAACCTAGGAAGAAACCTAGGAGGAACCAGGCTATGTGGGGTGGCCAGTTCTCTTCTGGCTGTGCCGGGTGGAGATTATACCAGAACATGGCCAAGATGTTCAAATGTTCATAAATGACCAGCATGGTCAAATAATAACAAGGCAGAACAGTTGAAACTGGAGCAGCAGCATGGCCAGGTGGACTGGGGACAGCAAGGAGTCATCATGTCAGGTAGTCCTGGGGCATGGTCCTAGGGCTCAGGTCAGTTGAAACTGGAGCAGCAGCATGGCCAGGTGGACTGGGGACAGCAAGGAGTCATCATGTCAGGTAGTCCTGGGGCATGGTCCTAGGGCTCAGGTCCTCCGAGAGAGAGAAAGAAAGAAAGAGAGAGAATTAGAGAACGCACACTTAGATTCACACAGGACACCGAATAGGACAGGAGAAGTACTCCAGATATAACAAACTGACCCTAGCCCCCCGACACAAACTACTGCAGCATTTCATTGTCCGCTTATACGCCCCCTTTATTTATCCTACGTTTCTGACTTGTACAGGGAGAATACTGTAAGAACAGTGTTCTGTCGCTGTACATTTCAAAAGTGCTGAACAACATTATATTTACTACGCCCGTCTTCGCTCATTAATTTCTCAATCAGTCAGCCATACCATCTATGTTTTCTTTTAAAGGCAGTAAATGAGGCTGAATGAACTGTTTCACTGCCAGTCAAGGCTCCGCTGAAAGTCAGGTGTAACAGTTGTAAGGTGTTGGGACTGCTGTTGGGACAGCTTTATGTAGGCCTAACAGCTTGTGGCCACTGTTTGTCACCATTACAGTGCAATTCATGTATTGTTGAGTGTTGTATTGTGTAGTGAATTTGCTGGCATGCATCAACAACAACAAAATGTTGGGGGGAGTTTGCCCCACCAAGATTTAAATGCTAAAATCGCCACTGGTTTATAACAGGGAAAACAGTGTACAATAGTACACCATTACTCTCATCTATTGCCTCCACTAACCATGGAACTGTGTGATGACATGGCCAAGTATTGGTTGAAACTGTTAAAGCTTGGTCTGCGTTCAGCTCCATATAATGATTTAATTAGTCTTCCTGTAATTAAAACGTATATATTATCAACTGTTACTGATGGTCCTCAGCAACAACCACACGGCCGTGACGGTGTTTACACGAGGAAGCAAACAATGTATTTAAATGGAATGATAATGTAGGCTATACCAAGTGAAGGGAACTAATATGTGTGGTTACTAGGGCTACTGACGGTCGATACTGATAGTGACTAATATTTAACATGATAGGAATTAGAGAAAGTCGGGGTGGCCTATAATTAAGACATTCGAGAGTGCCCATCCCTGCAGGTTCAAATTTAAATACTGCATAATAGCACAGCATTTCTTGAACTTTACTGTGGGAAAGTTGATATGCTCCAGTTTGCGGCCATATGACTGGTTTCACATTTGTCTCCAGCGATTATAATGTAAAATAAAACAATTGTCATTTATATTTACAATTCCCTTATCCATACAGATGACTCATTTACCCAGCTCTTATCAATAGTTCTTATCAAGTTGTAAATTACAGTGCAGAATGGTGTTATGTCTATAGAAATAAATGAAGTAGATGCTTTTCCCCACTTGGAACAGGCAGGTTCGCTAGACCTTATTCATAGTGTCCTGGCGTGTAAAAGTGCTGGAATTATGAGGGAATTAAGTCAAGGTCAGAATAGGGCGTATCTGTAGACACACCTCCGCCACACTTTAATTTATTCAAACTCCGCCCCCAAACGTGCTTAAATTCAAGGTCAGAATACGGGTGGAGAGAAAAGTGCAGAAAAAAGGGAATTACGTTCCATTTCCACCCCCCCCCCCCCACCTTGATGCTGAAATGAGACAGTGACATCAGTAGAGGATTCTAAGGAACACCACCCTCGGTGGACCATCTTATCCCCTCTCTCGCTCTGTGCAGCGGTATGAAAACAACTGGAGAAGCCGTGCCTTAGATAAGACAGCGTAATGTGTGAAATGAACACAGACCTGTTCGTCTTGTTTCAGGTCTGTCGAGCTGCTCCAGGCAAACAGATAAAACAGACAGAGAAACGCTATTCCTGGGTACATTCAGACACGAAGAAAGCGTTTTCTTGAAGAAACGTCTGTATAGCGTGAAGCCGTGACCGCTGTGTAAATGCAGGTTTGGGGGAAATGTTTGATTTCAATGCATATGGAGGAGTGGAGTCATCATCTCACCCAGAGAAATCCTTTTCACACATGGCTGCAGGTTTAAAAGGCTCTCTCTCACACACACACGCACGCACGCACGCACGCACGCACGCATGGCTGCAGGTTTGAAAGGCTCACACACACACGCATGGCTGCAGGTTTGAAAGGCTCACACACACGCGCACACAGATAGCCCCCTCTCCATTGACGCTTTAGATTAGTGCACTGCATTGGAAAGTGAAGGGTATCAGACGCCTATGTATAAATTACCCAGAAAGCACAGCGGTGGCAGTGCCGTGTGATGATGTACTGGGGGAGGATTTTTCAAAATGATGGGCTGCTCTTTAAGCCCATTTGCTCCAGCAGTCAATAGCCCTCAGCCCATTCAATTATGCAGCCAGGCATTCCTCATTAACCAAATCCCGACCTTGACGTGTCTGATCTAGTGTTCTTCTCCCTGGCAGGCGTTCCACCGAGACAGACTACTCTTTTTAGTGGAGCTATTGGTCGGGAAATCTATGGGCCATCAATTAGTTTGTTTGTGATGTAATTGAAAATGTCAGTTATGAGATGGATTCGGATTAACGTCTGCAACCACAGTCCCAGACTGAAGTTTTGGATGGGAGAGAGTGTGTGTTTGTGTGTACACAATGCTTTCCACATAATGAATAGCAATGTGTGTGTGTGATGATTAAATTATTTTCATCAATGAATTACATTCATACCGGGCCTGCATTATAGAGTTAGACCTAGTCAGTGTCAAAACAGCAATAACAACACTGACCCATCAATTCAGGCCTTTTGTCTGGAGGGACTGGGCCTGCACCTATAGGTCAAACTATAGTTATCTCTCTCTCACTCTCTCACTCTCTCTCTCTCTCTCTCTCTCTCTCTCTCTCTCTCTCTCTCTCTCTCCTCTCACTCGGCCTCTCACTCTCTCCCCTTTCCCTTCCTCCCCTCTCCCTCCTCTCATCCCTCCACTCTCTGACCTGAGTATAGTCTAGCTGGCCCCAGGCCCATTCCCAGCCTGGTTCTGGCCAGCTCTCTCTATCCACCCAGTAGGGTGTAATCTGGGGGTAAAGGGCTCACCACTGTTTCTACATAAACAAAGACTCCAGAGAGCAGCTCTGCTTCCCTAGCCTCCCCACAGATGGCACCTCCCTGGACCGTCTGCAGGGTCCTGTAATTAAACTAATCAAGGTGGAACCAAATGTAGTGTAACACCAGCGGCCTTGTCCACCACAGCCTTGTCAGAGAGGGAATGTCCAGAGGAAATTCAATTGGACTAAAATATGCTTAGGAATTCGTTGCAGACACGTTTATCAAAATGGTTTAGTAATTTTGAAAAAGTATAGTATTCTACAGTGTATATGTACTACAGTTTACTACAGCATTCAATAGGTAGCACTAGCGAGACTAGCAGCCTGTATTTAGAGCCCAGTCCTGCACTAATACCCAGATTTAAGTACTCACCAATCCCAGATGATACTCTGGACCTGATGAGCAGACTGAAATGCCCTTTAAAGTGTCCCCAGCCTGGACTGGCCTGATCATCTGCCAGTAAGACCGTCTGTCTGGTGGAGTGGCTCCAGCTCAGGGTTTAGGGCAGGAAAGAGGAGCATGGAGGCAGACAGATGTGGGATGGGAAGGGCCTTGCTGGAACTGGGACAGTTTCTTCGAGCGGGGAATTGGATGGTTAGAGGTGAAAGGTCATCCATTCACCACTGAACAGTCACTGGAATTGGTGTGTGTATGTATGTGTGTTTATTGCATACTGTATGCATGTCTGTGTATGTGCACGAGGTTACGCGGGCGTGTGTGTATTTGCATGCATTCATGTGTGTACATCTGTTTATGTGTGTGCACATTTGTATGGGTGGATTCATGGCAGCATTCCTGTGTATGTGTAAGTCATGAGTGATATCGTCATATGTGGTGGGTATCTACCTCTCATGACCCCATTATGACCCCATTATGACCCCATTCAGCTAATGTGCTTTGTGATTTCCAGGCCTGATTGGAGTTGTGTTAGGAGATGGATGGCCCTACCCTGTCTAGTCTACCATCACCTATCATACTGTAACCTTTTCACCCCAGTACCCTTAACCTACCTCCACCTCTATCTACACCTCCTATGATATTCTATGGACCCTTCTATGGACCCTAGTGTAGATGGGGCTAGCTAGCCGTATAGACCCTAGTGTACATGGGGCTAGCTAGCTGTAAAGACCTAGTGTAGATGGGGCTAGCTAGCCATATAGACCCTAGTGCAGATGGGGCTAGCTAGCCATATAGACCCTAGTGTAGATGGGGCTAGCTAGCCATATAGACCCTAGTGTAGATGGGCTAGCTAGCCATATAGACCCTAGTGTAGATGGAGCTAGCTAGCCATATAGACCCTAGTGTAGTTTGGGCTAGCTAGCCATATAGACCCTAGTGTAGATGGAGCTAGCTAGCTATATAGACCCTAGGTCCTAGTGTAGCTCAGTTTGGAGCTAGCTAGCCAGGGTAGAGGGGCTCGATTCCCGGGACCACCCATACGTAGAATGTATGCACACATGACTGTATGCTTTGATAAAACCGCGTCTGCTAAATGGCATATATTATTATATATATCATATAGACCTTAGTGTAGATGGGGCTAGCTAGACATATAGACCTAGTGTAGATGGAGCTAGCTAGCTATATAGACCCTAGTGTAGATGGGGCTAGCTATCCCTATGGACCCTAGTGTAGATGGGGTTACCTATCCCTTGCTAGTAGTAGCCTTGCCTCTTACAGTGATGTCACCGTCCCAATGTCTGCTGCACCCAAACCACACAAGCAACACTTTTATGGTCTCACACCAATCACATATTCAAAGGCCTTACGGGAACACCAATAACATGTCATTAATGCAACAGGTGTAGACTTTACCATGAAATGCTTACTAACGAGCCCTTCCCAACGATGCAATAAAAATAGTGACACAACAGGAATGAAATACACAAGACTGGAGCTACAGTATATACAGGGAGTACCAGTACCAGATCAATGTGGAGCTATATACAGGAAGTACCAGTACCAGATCAATGTGGAGCTATATACAGGAAGTACCAGTACCAGATCAATGTGGAGTGACAGTATATACAGGGAGTACCAGTACCAGATCAATGTGGAGCTATATACAGGAAGTACCAGTACCAGATCAATGTGGAGCTATATACAGGAAGTACCAGTACCAGATCAATGTGGAGCTATATACAGGAAGTACCAGTACCAGATCAATGTGGAGCTATATACAGGAAGTACCAGTACCAGATCAATGTGGAGCCATATACAGGAAGTACCAGTACCAGATCAATGTGGAGCTATATACAGGAAGTACCAGTACCAGATCAATGTGGAGCTATATACAGGAAGTACCAGATCAATGTGGAGCTATATACAGGAAGTACCAGTACCAGATCAATGTGGAGCCATATACAGGAAGTACCAGTACCAGATCAATGTGGAGCTATATACAGGAAGTACCAGTACCAGATCAATGTGGAGCTATATACAGGAAGTACCAGTACCAGATCAATGTGGAGCCATATACAGGAAGTACCAGATCAATGTGGAGCTATATACAGGAAGTACCAGTACCAGATCAATGTGGAGCTATATACAGGAAGTACCAGTACCAGATCAATGTGGAGCTATATACAGGAAGTACCAGTACCAGATCAATGTGGAGCTATATACAGGAAGTACCAGTACCAGATCAATGTGGAGCCATATACAGGAAGTACCAGTACCAGATCAATGTGGAGCTATATACAGGAAGTACCAGTACCAGATCAATGTGGAGCTATATACAGGAAGTACCAGTACCAGATCAATGTGGAGCTATATACAGGAAGTACCAGTACCAGATCAATGTGGAGCCATATACAGGAAGTACCAGTACCAGATCAATGTGGAGCCATATACAGGAAGTACTAGATCAATGTGGAGCTATATACAGAGAGTACCAGTACCAGATCAATGTGGAGCCATATACAGGAAATACCAGTACCAGATCAATGTGAGGCTATATACAGGAAGTACCAGTACCAGATCAATGTGCAGGGATACAAGTTATTTGAGGTAGATAAAGGCATGCTAAAGTGACTATGCACTTTTAACAACCTTCAGACAACCTTTGTGCAACATTTAGACAATGTATCTAAGGAGGATGACATCTCCTTTCTCATACCCCTAACAATACAGCTCCTACCAGTGGAGATAATGTCTCTGTGTGGTAGCAGTGGTGGTGATGATGTCATTATGGTCTCCCGTCTCATGAGAACGGGGCTAATTTACAGATGATTGATGTGTCCCGGTGGGAGCAGGCGGCAGCCATGGAAACCAGAGGGGAGAGATTGGATGTGAGGGGTGGGGAAGGTGTGTGTGGGGGCTGGGGGGCAGTGTGTGTGTGTGTGTGTGTGTGTGTGTGTGTGTGTGTGTGTGTGTGTGTGTGTGTGTGTGTGTGTGTGTGTGTGTGTGTGTGTGTGTGTGTGTGTGTGTGTGTGTGTGTGTGTGTGTGTGTGTGTGAGAAGAGAATAGAAGGAAGTGTGTGTGTCTATAACAGATGTCTGTGTCAGATATCTCCCAGGGTGTTTAGTAACCGTTTACGCACCACTCTCTTCGGAACCATCTGTCATCTGCTATCTATGCAAATGAGACAGACCAGCACCTTTTTAGTTTGCATTCTAGATCCCACAGATCAAACAACATCACCAACGTCATAACGGAATCATCAGGTAGTGAATGACTCCAACACAATACATCTAATCAGGATCCAATGTCACTCTCCCTCCCTCTCTCCTTTTCATCTCTTTATCTCTCCCTCTGTCTTCTTTTCTCTCTGTGCCTCCCAACTTAACTAGTGCTGTACCTGTTACTGTGAGGACGATAGACATGATATTTACCAAGACCCCATGAGCTGTATATACCGCCCCAATAATCCCTAAATAAAAGGGCAACACACTCCATCACAGGAGGTTGGTGGCACCTTATTTAATTTATTTTTATTTATTTCACCTTTATTTAACCAGGTAGGCTAGTTGAGAACAAGTTCTTATTTACAACTGTGACCTGACCAAGTCTCTGCTAGGTAAAGCCCCGCCTTATCTCAACTCACTGGTCACCATTGCAGCACCCACTCGTAGTGCTACGGGTGGGTACTGCTTTGGTGACCAGTGAGCTGAGATAAGGCGGGGCTTTACCTAGCAAAGACATAGATGTGCTGGAGCCAGTGGGTTTGGCGACGAATATGTAGCGAGGGCCAGCCAACGAGAGCATACAGGTTGCAGTGGTGGGTAGTATATGGGGCTTTGGTGACAAAACGGATGGCTCTGTGATAGACTGCATCCAGTTTGCTGAGTAGAGTGTTGGAGGCTATTTTGTAGATGACATCGCCGAAGTCGAGGATAGACGGTTTTATGAAGGAATGTTTGGCAGCATGAGTGAAGGATGTTTTGTTGCGAAATAGGAAGCCGATTCTAGATTTAATTTTGGATCTGAGATGCTTAATGTGAGTCTGGAAGGCGAGTTTACAGTCTAACCAGACACCTAGGTATTTGTAGTTGTCCACATATTCCAAGTCAGAACCGTCCAGAGTAGTGATGCTGGACGGGCGAGCAGGTGTGGGCAGCGATCGGTTGAAGAGCATGCATTTAGTTCTACTTGCATTTAAAAGCAGCTGGAGGCCACGGAAGGAGAGTTGTATGGCATTGAAGCTTGTCTGGAGGTTAGTAGGGGGGTCCAACGAAGGGCCAGAAGTATACAGAATGGTGTCGTCTGCGTAGAGGTGGATCAGAGACTCACCAGCAGCAAGAGCGACATCATTGATGTATACAGAAAAAGAGTCGGCCAGAGAATTGAACCCTGTGGCACCCCCATAGAGACTACCAAAGGTCCGGA
The DNA here is from genome assembly GCF_023373465.1 of Oncorhynchus keta. Classification (NCBI taxonomy): domain Eukaryota; kingdom Metazoa; phylum Chordata; class Actinopteri; order Salmoniformes; family Salmonidae; genus Oncorhynchus; species Oncorhynchus keta. The sequence continues at coordinate 86,968 of NW_026286337.1, read as the reverse complement.
CAACATGCCCTCCGATTTGACACACTGAACTCTATCAGAGAAGTAGTTGGTGAACCAGGCGAAGCAGTCATTTGAGAAGTTGAGTCTGCCGATAAGAATGTGGTGATTGACAGAGTCAAAGGACTTGGCCAGGGTGATGAATACAGCTGCACAGTATTGTCTCTTATCGATGGTATCGTTTAGGACCTTGAGCGTGGCTGAGGTGCACCCATGACCAGCTCGGAAACCAGATTGCATAGCGGAGAAGGTACGGTGGGATTCGAAATGGTCGGTGATCTGTTTGTTAACTTGGCTTTCGAAGACGTTAGAAAGGCAGGGTAGGATAGATATAGGTGGAAAGCACGGCCAGTTGTAGAAAAATGCTTATTGAAACTTTTTAAGAGTTTGTGCTACAGGATGCAAATTTCTGTTTGAAAAAGCTAGTATTTGCTTTCCTAACTGACTGTGTATATTGGTTCCTTACTTCCCTGAAAAGTTGTATATCACAGGGGCTATTTGATGCTAATGGAAAACGCCACAGGATGTTTTTGTGCTGGTCAATGTCAGTCAGGTCTATTGTGAACCAAGGGGTATATCTGTTCCTGGTTCTAAACCTTAATTGGGGAGGACTGGCTCGTGGTAATGGCTGGAGTGGCATAAGTCGAATGGTATGAAGTGCCATTTTCTCCGTTCAAGCCATTATTATGAGCCGTCCACTGCACTCCATAATTTTCTGCCTGCAGCCGCTGTAAATATCGCCATTTGCTTTGGAGGTTGAGTTGAGTATATCATTCAGCGCCGAGCTTTCATTCTCCGTCAGAGGATCATGAAGATCCCAGAAACACAATAGAAATCCAGCTGGGGTAGCAGAACTAGTGGAGCCGTGGGAGTCAGAACACAACCTCGGCCCATAAGAGCACTTAGACGGTCCTTGTTCCTACTACTGTTCCATCTGTGGAAGAACACATTTACATCTTACAGACTTCCTCTTGGGACGCGGGCCAAGAGTGTCCAGCAGGGAGGAGGAGGGGAGGGGAGGGGGGAGGGGGAGGGGAGGAGGGGGAGGAGAGAGGAGGAGGAGGGAGAGAGAGGAGGAGGAGGAGGGAGGAGGAGGAGGGGGGAGAGGAGGAGGGGGGGGGAGAGGAGAGGAGAGGAGGGGGGGGGAGGAGGAGGGGGGGAGAGAGAGGAGAGGAGAGGAGGGGGAGGAGGAGGAGGAGGAGGAGGGAGGGAGAGGGAGAGAGAGGAGGAGGAGGAGGAGGAGGAGGAGGAGGAGGGGAGGGAGAGGGAGAGGAGGAGGGGAGAGGAGGAGGAGAGCGGAGGGGAGAGGAGGAGGAGGAGGGAGCGGAGGGGAGAGGAGGAGGAGGAGCGGAGGGGAGAGGAGGAGGAGGAAGGAGAGGAGAGGAGAGGGAGAGGAGAGGAGAGGAGAGGAGAGGAGAGGAGAGGAGAGGAGAGGAGAGGAGAGGAGAGGAGAGGAGAGGAGAGGAGAGGGAGAATGGTATTGGGATGCAAAGCTCCAAGAGACCGTTTAAACTAGGAAGCCGGAGATGAACAACAGATTGTTTGTACAATACACCACCCAGACATTTGCTGTTCTATTGCCAGACATGTGGTTTTCTCCCCCAAGAGAGGAGTTGGCTGGATTTGAATAGATGTGTGGTGTGTGGACAGGTGGAGGAGAAGTTTACTCTAGCTCGTTGTTTTGCTCTCTCTCCTTTACTCTCACACACACACACACACACACACACACACACACACACACGCACACACGCACACACGCACACACACGCACACACACGCACGCAGGCACACGCGCAAGCACACACACACACACACACACACACACACACACACACACACACACACACACACACACACACACAACACACACACACACACACACAAACACCTGCACAAACACCTGCACAAACACACACACGCACACACGCACACCTACACTTACACACACACACCTACACTTACACACACACACACACACACACACACACACACACACACACACACACACACACACACACACACACACACACACACACACACACACACACACACACACACACACACACACACACACACACACACACACACACACACACACACACACCTACACAAACACCTACACAAACACCTGCACAAACACACACGCACGCACACACGCACACCTACACTTACACACACACACCTACACCTACACACACACACCTACACCTACACACACACACACACACACACACACACACACACACACACACACACACACACACACACACACACACACACACACAGAGGTGAGAGAGTTCTTTATCTTCTATTGACTGAGGCTTCCCAGGAGCTTAGGCTGGTTGGTCCGGTGTGTGTGGTAGGTGTGTGTGTGTGTGTGTGTGTGTGTGTGTGTGTGTGTGTGTGTGTGTGTGTGTGTGTGTGTGTGTGTGTGTGTGTGTGTGTGTGTGTGTGTGTGTGTGTGTGAGCAGCCTGGTGGTAATTCCCTGGTTGTCTGAAGCTTTGATCCCTGTGCTACAACACCTGTCTGACGCCTTGACAGACCTCACTGGAACACCCACTGCAAAGCAATTAAAGGTGTGTTTCTGGTTGTGGGTGTGTATGCGTATCTGTCTGTGCACATGTGTCAGAGTGTCTGGCAGTCTCTCAACGCAATGTGTGTGTGTTTGTATGTGTAAGTGTGTTGGGGGTGAGATGGCAAGGTGTTAGACTGCATTGTGTCTAGGGATCACCACAACAAGAGGTATGGCAGTAGCACACCTCAAACCACTCAGCTTCTAGCCTGAAGAAAACCACCTCTCTGCATCAAACCACTCAGCTTCTAACCTGAGGAAAACCACCTCTCTGCCTCAAACCACTCAGCTTCTAACCTGAGGAAAACCCCTCTCTGCCTCAAACCACTCAGCTTCTAACCTGAGGAAAACCACCTCTCTGCCTCAAACCCCTCAGCTTCTAACCTGAGGAAAACCACCTCTCTGCCTCAAACCACTCAGCTTCTAACCTGAGGAAAACCACCTCTCTGCCTCAAACCACTCAGCTTCTAACCTGAGGAAAACCACCTCTCTGCCTCAAACCACTCAGCTTCTAACCTGAGGAAAACCACCTCTCTGCCTCAAACCCCTCAGCTTCTAACCTGAGGAAAACCACCTCTCTGCCTCAAACCACTCAGCTTCTAACCTGAGGAAAACCACCTCTCTGCCTCAAACCACTCAGCTTCTAACCTGAGGAAAACCACCTCTCTGCCTCAAACCACTCAGCTTCTAACCTGAGGAAAACCACCTCTCTGCCTCAAACCACTCAGCTTCTAACCTGAGGAAAACCACCTCTCTGCCTCAAACCCCTCAGCTTCTAACCTGAGGAAAACCACCTCTCTGCCTCAAACCACTCAGCTTCTAACCTGAGGAAAACCACCTCTCTGCCTCAAACCACTCAGCTTCTAACCTGAGGAAAACCAAACCTCTCTGCCACCTCTCAAACCACTCAGCTTCTAACCTGAGGAAAACCACCTCTCTGCCTCAAACCACTCAGCTTCTAACCTGAGGAAAACCACCTCTCTGCCTCAAACCACTCAGCTTCTAACCTGAGGAAAACCACCTCTCTGCCTCAAACCACTCAGCTTCTAACCTGAGGAAAACCACCTCTGCCTCAAACCACTCAGCTTCTAACCTGAGGAAAACCACCTCTCTGCCTCAAACCACTCAGCTTCTAACCTGAGGAAAACCACCTCTGCCTCAAACCACTCAGCTTCTAACCTGAGGAAAACCACCTCTCTGCCTCAAACCACTCAGCTTCTAACCTGAGGAAAACCACCTCTCTGCCTCAAACCACTCAGCTTCTAACCTGAAGAAAACCACCTCTCTGCCTCAAACCACTCAGCTTCTAACCTGAGGAAAACCACCTCTCTGCCTCAAACCACTCAGCTTCTAACCTGAGGAAAACCCCCTCTCTGCTTTTTGGTCTTAAATGAAGGTAAGGGTTAGGCATGCTGGTTAGCAGTGTGATTAAGGTTAGGTTTAGGGTTAAGTTTAAAATCAGATTTTATGACTGTGTCTGTCAGCTGGTGACCATTCTGCAGAGCTGCCTCCAGAACAACATTCATGATGAAAAATGCTAACCTGCCTAAAAGATCAAGTCCAATTTGAAACTCATTTATCACGACACCACTCTGGTCACAAATCATACTTTTCTTCAAATCCCCTTTTTTGTGCCTCTCTTCCTGAGCCCATGTTAAATGGAGTTTGACAGCACAGTGTGCAGAGTAGTTTGCCAAACTCCTCAAGGAAGAATTGAACTGTCACTCACCAGCCTGCTTTGTGCCGAGGTGGGAGTGTGTGTCTGTGTGTGTCTCTGTGTGTGTGGGGGTAGGTGGGTTGGCGTGTGTTCAGATGTGGGTGTGTGCACATGCATGTGCAATTAAAAACAACAACGTTCTAGTCAGCAGGTCAAATCAAATCAAATTTTATTTGTCACATACACATGGTTAGCAGATGTTAGTGCGAGTGTAGCGAAATGCTTGTGCTTCCAGTTCTGACAATGCAGTAATAAACAACAAGTAATCTAGCTAACAATTCCAAAACTACTACCTTATAGACACAAGTGTAAGGGGATAAAGAATATGTACATAAAGATATATGAATGAGTGATGGTACAGAGCGGCATAGGCAAGATACAGTAGATGGTATTGAGTGCAGTATATACATATGAGATGAGTATGTAAACAAAGTGGCATAGTTAAAGTGGCTAGTGATACATGTATTACATAAGGATGCAGTAGATGATATAGAGTACATTATATACATATACATATGAGATGAATAATGTAGGGAACATTATATTAGGTAGCATTGTTTAAAGTGGCTGGTGATATATTTTACATAATTTCCCATCAATTCCCATTATTAAAGTGGCTGGAGTTGAGTCAGTGTGTTGGCAGCAGCCACTCAATGTTAGTGGTGGCTGTTTAACAGTCTGATGGCCTTGAGATAGAAGCTGTTTTTCAGTCTCTCGGTCCCAGCTTTGATGCACCTGTACTTACCTCGCCTTCTGGATGATAGCGGGGTGAACAGGCAGTGGCTCGGGTGGTTGCTGTCCTTGATGATCTTTATGGCCTTCCTGTAACATCGGGTGGTGTAGGTGTCCTGGAGGGCAGGTAGTTTGCCCCCGGTGATGCGTTGTGCAGACCTCACTACCCTCTGGAGAGCTTACGGTTGTGGGCGGAGCAGTTGCCATATCAGGCGGTGATACAGCCCGACAGGATGCTCTTGATTGTGCATCTGTAGAAGTGTGTGAGTGCTTTTGGTGATAAGCCAAATTTCTTCAGCCTCCTGAGGTTGAAGAGGCGCTGCTGCGCCTTCTTCACGATGCTGTCTGTGTGGGTGGACCAATTCAGTTTGTCTGTGATGTGTACGCCGAGGAACTTAAAACTTACTATCCTCTCCACTACTGTTCCATCGATGTGGATAGGGGTGTTCCCTCTGCTGTTTCCTGAAGTCCACAATCATCTCCTTAGTTTTGTTGACGTTGAGTGTGAGGTTATTTTCCTGACACCACACTCCGAGGGCCCCCACCTCCTCCCTGTAGGCCGTCTCGTCGTTGTTCGTAATCAAGCCTACCACTGTTGTGTCGTCCGCAACCTTGAGGATTGAGTTGGAGCGTGCGTGGCCACGCAGTCGTGGGTGAACAGGGAGTACAGGAGAGGGCTCAGAACGCACCCTTGTGGGGCCCCAGTGTTGAGGATCAGCGGGGTGGAGATGTTGTTGCCTACCCTCACCACCTGGGGCGGCCCGTCAGGAAGTCCAGTACCCAGTTGCACAGGGCGGGGTCGAGACCCAGGGTCTCGAGCTTGATGACGAGCTTGGAGGGCACTATGGTGTTAAATGCTGAGCTGTAGTCGATGAACAGCATTCTCACGTAGGTATTCCTCTTGTCCAGTGCTACGGGGCAGTAGTCGTTTAGCTCAGTTACCTTAGCTTTCTTGGGAACAGGAACAATGGTGGCCCTCTTGAAGCATGTGGGAACAACAGACTGGGATAGGGATTGATTGAATATGTCCGTAAACACACCAGCCAGCTGGTCTGCGCATGCTCTGAGGGCGCGGCTGGGGATGCCGTCTGGGCCTGCAGCCTTGCGAGGGTTGACACGTTTAAATGTTTTCCTCACCTCGGCTGCAGTGAAGGAGAGTGCGCATGTTTTAGTTGCGGGTAGTGTCAGTGGCACTGTATTGTCCTCAAAGCAGGCAAAAAAGTTATTTAGTCTGCCTGGGAGCAAGACATCCTGGTCCGTGACGGTGCTGGTTCTCTTTTTGTAATCCGTGATTGACTGTAGACCCTGCCACATACATCTTGTGTCTGAGCCGTTGAATTGAGATTCTACTTTGTCTCTATACTGACGCTTAGCTTGTTTGATTGCCTTGCGGAGGGAATAGTTACACTGTTTGTATTCGGTCATGTTACACTGTTTGTATTCGGTCATGTTTCTAGTCACCTTGCCCTGATTAAAAGCAGTGGTTCGCGCTTTTAGTTTCACGCGAATGCTGCCATCAATCCACGGTTTCTGGTTTGGGAATGTTTTAATCGTTGCTATGGGAACGACATCTTCAACGCACGTTCTAATGAACTCGCACACCGAATCAGAGTATTCGTCAATGTTGTCGTCTGACGCAATACGGAACATATCCCAGTCCACGTGATGGAAGCAGTCTTGGAGTGTGGAATCAGATTGGTCGGACCAGCGTTGAACAGACCTCAGCGTGGGAGCTTCTTGTTTTAGTTTCTGTCTGTAGGCAGGGATCAACAAAATGGGAGTCGTGGTCAGCTTTTCCGAAAGGAGGGCGGGGCAGGGCCTTATATGCGTCGCGGAAGTTGGAATAGCAATGATCCAAGGTTTTCCCGCCCTGGTTGCGCAATCGATATGCTGATCAAATTTAGGGAGTCTTGTTTTCAGATTAGCCTTGTTAAAATCCCCAGCTACAATGAATGCAGCCTCCGGATATATGGATTCCAGTTTGCAAAGAGTCAAATAAAGTTTGTTCAGAGCCATCGATGTGTCTGCTTGGGGGGGAATATATACGGCTGTGATTATAATCGAAGAGAATTCCCTTGGTAGATAATGCGGTCTACATTTGATTGTGAGGAATTCTAAATCAGGTGAACAGAAGGACTTGAGTTCCTGTATGTTGTTTTGGCCACACCACGTCACGTTAACCATAAAGCATACGCCCCCGCCCCTCTTCTTACCAGAAAGATGTTTGTTTCTGTCGGCGCGATGCGTGGAGAAACCAGCTGGCTGCACCGTCTCCGATAGCGTCTCTCCAGTGAGCCATGTTTCCGTGAAGCAAAGAACGTTACAGTCTCTGATGTCCCTCTGAAATGCTACCCTTGCTCGGATTTCATCAACCTTGTTGTCAAGAGACTGGACATTGGCGAGGAGAATGCTAGGGAGTGGTGCACGATGTGCCCGTCTCCGGAGTCTGACCAGAAGACCGCTTCGTTTTCCCCTTTTTCAAAGTACTTTTTTGGGTTCGCCGGCTGGGATCCATTCCGTTGTCCTGGGTGAAAGGCAGAACACAGGGTCCGCTTCGCGAAAGCCATATTCTTGGTCGTACTGATGGTGAGTTGACGCTGCTCTTATGTTCAGTAGTTCTTCTCGACTGTATGTAACGAAACCTAAGATGACCTGGGGTACCAATGTAAGAAATAACACGTAAAAAAAAACAAAAAACTGCATAGTTTCCTAGGAACGCGAAACGAGGCGGCCATCTCTGTCGGCGCCGGAAGTATTATAAGGTCTACACTCTTATCCTGAGTGACTTACAGGATTCATCTTCAGATAACTACGTACGATAACCACAGCTCACAGTCATAGTAAGTAAACCTTTCCTCAATAAATCAGCTATCACCAAAGTCAGTGTGAGTAATGTAAAGACAAAGGGGGCTAGTGAAAGAAAAGTACGGTAGGGTGATATACATTTTTTCTCCTTCAGGGAGGTGGGGGGGCTGTGGGATTTATCATGCATAATTATTTATTTTTATCCTGATTTCAACTTGATTACTTGTACAAACGGGTGTCTGTTTTTGTGTGCGGTACATGTGTATATGTGTATTTAAATGTGTGCGTTTTCCAACAGACCCTATCATCTCCACAGCTCCCACACCACATTTCAGTCATTTAACTAGGCTTGCCACTGTCAAGGCTCATCGCTAATGCTAGGTAGCCTCCCGTGGTCAGACACTCACTAAACCCAGCCAGCTCCTTCAAACAGGAAGAGGCAGTACACCTGAGGCAGCAGGGTTGGAACCGTGTGATGATTGGTAGTTCCTGTGGACCCACTGCAGCTCACCAAGCCCTGCCAGTCTGATACACTTCAATGGTGCTACTGTATCTGGCCTGTTCCTTCTCTCTTTATTTCTCTCTCTCTCTCTCTCTCTCTCTCTCTCTCTCTCTCTCTCTCTCTCTCTATCTCCTCTCTCTCTCTCCTTTATTCTCTCTCTCTCTCTCTCTCTCTCTCTCTCTCTCTCTCTCTCTCTCTCTCTCTCTCTCTCTCTCTCTCTCTCTCTCTCTCTCTCTCTCTCTATATATATATATATATCCTCTCTCTCTATATATTTATTCTCTCTCTATATCTCCTCGCTATATATATATCTCCTCTCTCTCTCTCCTTTATTCTCTCTCTATCTCTTTCTCTCCCCGCTCTCTCTCTTTGTTCTCTCTCTCCTCTCTTTCTCTCTCTTTTTGCTCTATCTCTCTCTCCTCTCTCTCTCTCTCTCTATCTCTTTGCTCTCTCTCTCTCTCTCCTCTCTTTCTCTCTCTCCTATCTCCTCTCTCTCTTGTTCTCTCTCTCCTCTCTCTCTTCTCTCTCTCTCTCTCTCTCTCTCTCTCTCTCTCTCTCTCTCTCTCTCTCCCTTCTCACTCTCTCTCTCTATCTCTCTCTCTCTTCTCTTTCTCTCTCTCCTATCTCTCTCTCTCTCTCTTCTCTCTCTCTCTCTCTCTCTCTCTCTCTCTCTCTCTCCTCTCTCTCTCTCACTCTCTCTCTCTTCGCTCTCTCTATCTCTCTCTCTCCTCTCTTTCTCTCTATCCTATCTCCTCTCTCTCTTTTTGTTCTCACTCTCTCTCTCTCTCTCCTCTCTCTCTCTCTCTCTCTCTCTTCGCTCTCTCTATCTCTCTCTCTCTCCTCTTTTTCTCTCTCTCCTATCTCCTCTCTCTCTTCTCACTCTCTCTCTCTCCTCTCTCTCTTTCTCTCTCACACACAATCTCTCTGTTTCTCTCTCGTTAATCAGCTCTCTTTCTCGCTCCTACATAAAACAGTCTGTCTATAAAACGCACACAAAATCCCGGGCCACTTTTTCTTCTCTTTGATGTTCTCTCTTCCAAGTCTCCCTCTCTTGTGTTTTGCCAGGAGAAGAAGAATGAGAAGGAGGAAAAGAACGAGTGAGTGAATCATCCTGGAGGATTACCTGTCCTTTTGTCTCCCATGCTCAGTCAGCACTGAACATCTCCGCACGCAGTCGCTCTCCTCCAAGATGGATGTGGGTTACAATGGAAATAGGACATTGATCTGCTCCTACTGGGTGAACATGGGGGTTGTTGTGAGTTGGAAGTAGGTGTGTATGTTTATGCCAATACCGAGATATACATACAGTATATAATATAATATAGCGCTTATAAGGTTTAGATACCTACGCCGGTGTAGGGTCTTCATTTGTTTGCTGAGAATTTTTGCACTGCAGGAAATACAGATGAGCTCTACGATTGACATAAATTCACTGAAAACCTGCACTAACATACGGTTATATAAAATGTACCACACTTTTCATGTTGCCTACTTTTGGCCAGCTTATAGCATAACCACCAATCATGCAACATTATGGACTAAACGTTCTAGTCCTGTTGCTGCCGGATTATCTAGGACAATACGGGTCAGATTATGATCCTACATCTGTACAGTATGCAGGGTAGAAGATGCTGATATCCAAAATGGCCTGAAACCCTCTATACAGCACTCTGCTTTCATTCCCATAGTAGTCAGGAGTTGATGCCTGTACGAATATCACAGTCCCACGAAACATTAGGAGAAAGACATGGCAACTGCTTTGTATTCTGAACAGAGACACTCCATTCATTTTGTATTCCATACAGTCAGACAGGAACACGTGCAGACTCTCCAAGCAGCCCGCCTCGCTGGTCTGAAATGCAGGGCTAAATAACTACTGCTGGCCTCCATCCTGCTGTTACTCCCTGAAGACCCCAGCTCTTTGAAGCCTTTCTGGGCCAGGGACACATACAGACCTGTTTGTTTAGGAGATGCGGGGAGAAAAACTCTTTAAAAATGTAAGCTAGTGTCCCCCTCCCCTCCCCCTCCCATACCAATAGGACAGACAGCACCATGCTCTGACATCTCAACACAAAGCTGGGTATTACAACTCTTACTGGTAGCAGCTGCTGCCTCAGAGGCACACTTGTCTTGACGGGGAAAACATAAAAGCAAAGCTGAGGACTAGAGGGGACAGACTCTGAAAGGGAATAGCAGCACCCTAATGCTGACTCTGTGTTTGGGAGTGCTGGTGGTTGTTGTGTGTACGGGGAGTTGTGTATCTCTCTGGCTGCCTCTCTCTGTTTTGAACAGTCTGTCTGCTCTTGTTAATCATAGTGTGTACTGTTGATGTAAAATATGATACGTCCCTCAGGTCTTTCTATAGGAAAAGATGCTTCCGATATAGGTTATACCACAGGGGCACAAACATGCCAGCAGACTAAATTAACAAGGTTGACTCCTTTAATATTAGGTTTTTGTGTGCATATTCAACCTCGCCTTAAGCAAGACATTACAAGATTCAGCCCCCCAGTCGGAGTCCTAATCCGGGCTAAAATAATCTGTGTCAGGATGTAATTCACATGGTATGTCTTTTGATGTGGATTAGCTAGCCAAATCCTCTTAGCCAATAGCTCAGTAGAACTTTTTGGTGACACGGCAGTTCACAACTCCACACCACTAACTCGTAGTAATGCTAATCTGTTTAAATCTGTGTTTTAGACTTTTAAACTACATACTATCTGCTAGGGAGACAAGTTTAACAACCCCATGATGAAGTTAGTTCACACATGAGATCCTTGGGTGAAAAGATGTCCCAGAGACCCTGTTCAGGGTATGCTAAAGATGCTACTGCTAGGTGTTGGGCTGATGCAGATGGGTGTGATGTAACGGACTAGAGAGGGGTATACTACAAAGCAGGATCAATTAGTTAGCAAGCTAACTTTAATGAACAACCGGAAATAACTATTGATTTTCTGGTGCGTTAAGAAAGTTTAACTTAGAAACATTGCCTTCGGAAAGTATTCAGACCCCTTGACTTTTTCCACACTTTGGTAGGTTACAGCCGTAATCTAAAAATGATTTATTACATTTTTTTATGTCATCAATCTACACACAATACTCCATAATGACCTAGCAAAAAACCTGAAATATAAGTATTCAAACCCTTTACTCAGTACTTAGTTGAAGCACCTTTGGCAGCAATTACAGCCTCGAGTCTTCTTGGGTATGATGCTACAAGCTTGGCACACTTGTATTTGGGGAGTTTCTCCTATTCTTCTCTGCAGATCCTCTCAAGCTCTGTCAGGTTGGATGGGGAGCTTTGCTGCAGAGCTATTTTAAAATCTCTCCAGAGATGTTAGATCGGGTTCAAGGCCGGGCTCTGGCTGGGTCACTCATGGACATTCAGAGACTTGTCCCGAAGCCAGTCTTGGCTGTGTGCTTAGGGTCGTTCGTCTTGTTGGAAGGTGATCCTTCGCCCCAGTCTGCGGTCCTGAGCGCTCTGGAGCAGGTTTTCATCAAGGATCTTTCTGTACTTTGCTCCGTTCATCTTTGCCTTGATCCAGACTAGTATCCCAGTCCCTGCAACTGAAAAACATCCCCACAGCATGATGCTGCCACCACCATGCTTCACCGTAGGGATGGTGCCAGGTTTCCTCCAGACGTGACACTTGACATTCAGGCTGAAGAGTTGAATCTTGGTTTCATCAGACCAGAGAATTGTTTCTCATGGTCTGAGTCTTTAGGTGCCTTTAGGCAAACTCCCATTTAAGGCTGTTATGTGCCTTTTACTGAGGGGTGGCTTCCGTCTGGCCACTCTACCATAAAGGCCTGATTGGTGGATTGCTTTAGAGATGGTCGTCCTTCTGGAAGGTTCTCCCATCTCCACAGAGGAACTCTGGACAGGATGTGACATTTACATTTAAGGGTTCTTGGTCACCTCTGACCACCTTTTCTGGATTGCTCTGTCTTGGCCGGACACTAGGGTTCTTGGTGGTTCCAAACTTCTTCCATTTAAGAATGATGGAGGCCACTGTTTTCTTGGCCGGACTTGCAGGAATTGTCTTGGGTTTGGGTACCCTTCCAAACTTCCTTCATGGCATTAAGTCTTGATGGAGCCAGTGTCAATGTGGACGTGACAATTTGTTTGGCTGTTTCTTGCATGAGTGTTGCATAAATGGTTTGGTACCAGCTTCCCCAATCAGTGCCTCGACATAATCCTGTCTCTGAGCTCTTGAGGACACATCCTTCAACCTCATGGCATGGTTTTTGCTCTGAGCTCAATTTCAAGTCTCATAGCAAAGGGTCTGAATACTTATGTGGAACCTTAATAGACAGGTGTTTTCTTTTTTGCTTTGTCAATCTTGTTGTATAATGCTGAACGGATTTTTTATTTATTTAGAATAAGGCTGTAACGTAAAAAAAAAAAAAGTCAAGGGATTGAAAACTTTCCAAAGGCTATGTGTTTCTGGTTGTTGAGAATGGAACATGCCAATTTCAAGTTTATCTTTCCTAAGATAAAGAAACATCATCTGAATATTTAGGCAAGTTATCCCTGGATACTTGATGTACATGAGCTCAATTTCAAGTCTCACTAGCAAAGGGTCTGAATACTTATGTTAATAGGCTATTTCTCTTCTTTTTTAACATAGAGTTGAAAAATGTTGTGCTTTTTAAAACTGTTTTTGCTTTGTCATTATGCGAGCTGTTAGTTGTCTCACTAATTGATTGTGTGTATAATGCTGAGGATTTTTATTTATTTAGAATAAGGCTGTAACTAAAAAAAAAAAAAAAGTCAAGGGATCTGAAAACTTTCCAAAGGCACTGTATGTGTTTCTGGTTGTTGAGTCAATTAGATGACATGCCCATTTCAAGTTTATCTTTCCCAATTGATAAAGCAACATCAAAGGCATGACTGAATATTTAGGCAAGTTAGTTGTCTCACTAATTGATTCTGCTTTCATGTAAGTACATCACTCACTCAGGCATGACTGTTAGTTGTCTCACTAATTGATTCTGCTTTGTAGTACATCACTCAGGCATGACTGTTAGTTGTCTCACTAATTGATTCTGCTTTGTAGTACATCACTCAGGCATGACTGTTAGTTGTCTCACTAATTGATTCTGCTTTGTAGTACATCACTCATGACTGTTAGTTGTCTCACTAATTGATTCTGCTTTGTAGTACATCACTCAGGCATGACTGTTAGTTGTCTCACTAATTGATTCTGCTTTGTAGTACATCACTCAGGCATGACTGTTAGTTGTCTCACTAATTGATTCTGCTTTGTAGTACATCACTCAGGCATGACTGTTAGTTGTCTCACTAATTGATTCTGCTTTGTAGTACATCACTCAGGCATGACTGATAAGCTAAACATAAAGAAAGGTGTCATGTTAATACTACCAAAAACGAAAAAATGTAGTTTTAATATTCTCCACATTCAGTATAAGGTTTAGATTTGTATAGTTAAATTATGATAATGAGGTAGCTGTGGGAGAAGGAGGATTTTCAATGAACCATAATTTCTCACTAATGTTGATCTATTACTCCTTTAGTGATAATTTATTACATAAAACATCATTTAGCCCCAAAATACATGTCTCCTTCTGAAGTGACATTTAATTATTTATTTTTTACATCTCTTTAAAATGCTCTATCATTGGTGAGTTAGTACGACGGGGATCATGTCACATAGTTCTCTCGCTTCTTATGTTGCACTGTAAGAGTCATTATAACAGCAGGATCAGTGACACTTCAGAGGATTGCTAGCAGACACCCGCTATGCTTTACCCTTAATTCCTAAGCATTTGATCAAGTGCAGCCTGATCCCAAACTTAATGCATGTTTGTGTTAGAAGAGAGCTCCATTTGTGTAAAAACATCTACTCTGTCACAGTCCCTCGCCGCTGTGATACGTGAACATCATCCAGTGCCATCAAATAACTCGCAATAAGGAAGAAAAAAGAGCCTGAATCATTTAAATCCTCTGCTCAATATTCTTTATCCTTTAAGGTTCTTTATAATTTAATAAACAGGATTATAGTCGTCGGTTAGAGCGGAGCGAGGCTCGTTCCACATGTTCTGTTTCAGCCTGAACTCCACACACACAGTCTTATTAAGCCTTGTAAGATTACAGCCCTTAATCTTCAGGAACACATGTTGCGAAGAATAAAAGCAATTTTATTTGGGAAACCGGAGTCCAAGTTTAGCAGGAAATGAGCTTTCTCCATAATCTCATCTTTTTCGTTTTTAAGTAAATGAAAAGTCCTGTTATATAACGCGGCTCCTGTTCTGTGTGTGTGTCCAAGAACGCATGAATGACAACATGTGTGTGTGTTTGTTAGTGTATTGTCACAGACAATCACACACACACACTGTGGGATTTGTTTGGTAAATACCTCAGGTTTTACATGCAAACCAGTCTTTGATTGAGCTGGATTTAAATCCACCTGTTTTGGAACAGACGGGCTTCAGATGAATGTATTTATTCTCATCTGCCCTTCTCCACCTCCCTTCTTCCTCCAACCCTTCCAAATACTGCACATTTCTGGCCCATGTTCACTGCACTTTGCGGAGAGAGCGCGCGGTGCAAAGATGACGATAAGCCAAAGCTTTAAATCCCAGACTTAGCTGTCTTATCGAGAGCTGCAGGAGCGAACAGAGCGCTTTAATGGGGGATGTGTGTGTCGTCTGGGATTTAACTGCAAATGCATTAAGATTCCTTCCCTACTGCGCTGGCACATTTTCCACCATCACATATTTCAGTTTAAAGCATTTTTTTCCTACAGAATTACACTTTCAGCTCCTAATAAATGAGATTGACGACATGCCGTCGCTGTGATGTCACGGGTCATATTTCAGGGCAGAGAAACCCGTCAGTAGCAGATATACAGTAGATGTATTTATCCCTGTACTGCATTCATCTACTGTAGTTAGTGTCTTTTCTTTGCGAGGTGCCATATCAATGATTTCTATGGGAGGGGAAAAAGCTGAAAGCAAAAACCACTCGACAAATCCATTTTAGGGATAATTTTTTGCCGTTAAAGTTTTGGCTGCAGTGTCAAGTAACGGATAAATATCTATTTGGTAGCGCAGTGGGGGCGAGCAGCTGCAGAGTAAAGCTGCTCCAATAATTCCCTGACTGCCTGTTTGTTTACTTGACGGAAACGCTTCCTGACACACCCCTCCTCACTCCAGATTGCGCCGAACACGTCAGATGGTAAATGATTTCAATTGAATCTCCTTCAAATGAGCTGCTTACACGGATCCCATTAAGACACAGCCACTTGATGTAGAGGGAAATAGAAGCCAGAGTGGAGCAACACAGTAGGTCCTTCCACTTTATAAAGGCAGATGTATAATCTGTTTACCATCTATCAAAGAGGTTAAGGGTCAGAGGTCCATTTGAGAGGGTTTAAGAAAAGCAGAGGTATTAATGGACATCCATTACAATGATCTGATCATCCAGAGTGTCATTCAGAGAAAGCCTATCAAACTCATTGGCACAGTCAGGAAAGCAGTGGCAATACTTCACCAATACTGCCTGTGTCCTGGCAGTCAGTAGTAGGTGATCAGTCCACTTTGTCCAGTCCAATAAGTCAAACTGTAATTTAATGTGACAAACAGGGCAATATGAGTTGACACTAAACTGATGTAAAGGGTAGTACTGCGTGGCAGTACTGGCAGCCTCATACAATGGCAGCGCCCCAGGTTGGAGCTGGATGGCACGAGGAGCTCAGTCTCTGGCCTGGCACTGTCCCCCAGGGTGTCACCCATGCTGCCCCTGCCAGTATCCATGTCCTGTTATCTCTGCTCACACACTGCTCCCCCCTCCTGTGATCACTCAGGTGCACACACTGCTCCCCCCGTCCTGTGATCACTCAGGTGCACACACATGGGCGTAATGAACTCCTACGTTGACTTTAACACTTCACTGGGCTCCTCGCTCAGACAAATGCCAAAACAAATCTTGTCATAATTAGCTGTAATCCAGCTCATTACCGTCTGCTTAATTATCCTATTAATAACCTCCGTTCCCTGTGAGAGCTTGTTTGCGGCGGCAGGCAAATGTTTGTTCCTAAATGAGCAAACACAGGAAGACAACAGCACTGTTCAAACACGAGGGCTTTGACAATGTAAAACAGGGTAGGATTAATACTCAATGTGGATGTGGCTTATCTCCCGCTCTCTGCTCCGACTGGCTCTGTTGGCTGTCCTGGGGCTCTGACAGACAGGTGATAGGCCAGGTCGGGCAGCCAGGTTTAGAATAGGAGAGCAGTAGTAGTGCTCTTAGCTGTTAGGGGATAAAGAGTCATTTCAGACCATGCTGTTAGGGGATAAAGAGTCATTTCAGACCACGCTGTTAGAGGATAAAGAATCATTTCAGACCACGCTGTTAGAGGATAAAGAGTCATTTCAGACCACGCTGTTAGAGGATAAAGAGTCATTTCAGACCACGCTGTTAGAGGATAAAGAGTCATTTCAGACCACGCTGTTAGAGGATAAAGAGTCATTTCAGACCACGCTGTTAGAGGATAAAGAGTCATTTCAGACCACGCTGTTAGAGGATAAAGAATCATTTCAGACCACGCTGTTAGAGGATAAAGAGTCATTTCAGACCACGCTGTTAGAGGATAAAGAGTCATTTTCAGACCACGCTGTTAGAGGATAAAGGACCACGCTGTTAAGGATAAGGATAAAGAGTCATTTCAGACCACGCTGTTAGAGGATAAAGAGTCATTTCAGACCACGCTGTTAGAGGATAAAGAGTCATTTCAGACCAGTTAGAGGATAAAGAGTCATTTCAGACCATGCTGTTAGAGGATAAAGAGTCATTTCAGACCACGCTTAGAGGATAAAGAGTCATTTCAGACCATTTCAGACCTGTTAGGATAAAGAGTCATTTCAGACCATGCTGTTAGAGGATAAAGAGTCATTTCAGACCACACTGTTAGAGGATAAAGAGTCATTTCAGACCACGTTGTTAGAGGATAAAGAGTCATTTCAGACCACACTGTTAGAGGATAAAGAGTCATTTCAGACCACGCTGTTAGAGGATAAAGAGTCATTTCAGACCACGCTGTTAGAGGATTTCAGACCACACTGTTAGAGTAATTTTCAGACCACGCTGTTAGAGGATAAAGAGTCATTTCAGACCACGCTGTTAGAGGATAAAGAGTCATTTCAGACCACACTGTTAGAGGAGGATAAAGAGTCATTTCAGACCACACTGTTAGAGGATAAAGAGTCATTTCAGACCACGCTGTTAGAGGATATTTCAACCACGAGTCATTTCAGACCACGCTGTTAGAGGATAAAGAGTCATTTCAGACCACGCTGTTAGAGGATAAAGAGTCATTTCAGACCACGCTGTTAGAGGATAAAGAGTCATTTCAGACCATGCTGTTAGAGGATAAAGAGTCATTTCAGACCATGCTGTTAGAGGATAAAGAGTCATTTCAGACCACGCTGTTGGAGGATAAAGAGTCATTTCAGACCACGCTGTTAGAGGATAAAGAGACCATTGTTAGAGGATAAAGAGTCATTTCAGACCACGCTGTTAGAGGATAAAGAGTCATTTCAGACCACGCTGTTAGAGGATAAAGAGTCATTTCAGACCACACTGTTAGAGGATAAAGAGTCATTTCAGACCACGCTGTTAGAGGATAAAGAGTCATTTCAGACCACGCTGTTAGAGGATAAAGAGTCATTTCAGACCACGCTGTTAGAGGATAAAGAGTCATTACAGACCACGTTGTTAGAGGATAAAGAGTCATTACAGACCACGTTGTTAGAGGATAAAGAGTCATTTCAGACCACGCTGTTAGAGGATAAAGAGTCATTTCAGACCACGCTGTTAGAGGATAAAGAGTCATTACAGACCACGCTGTTAGAGGATAAAGAGTCATTTCAGACCACGCTGTTAGAGGATAAAGAGTCATTTCAGACCACACTGTTAGACCACACTGTTAGAGGATAAAGAGTCATTTCAGACCACACTTTCAGTTAGAGGATAAAGAGTCATTTCAGACCACGCTGTTAGAGGATAAAGAGTCATTTCAGACCACGCTGTTAGAGGATAAAGAGTCATTTCAGACCACGTTGTTAGAGGATAAAGAGTCATTTCAGACCACACTGTTAGAGGATAAAGAGTCATTTCAGACCACGCTGTTAGAGGGATAAAGAGTCATTTCAGACCACACTGTTAGAGGATAAAGAGTCATTTCAGACCACGCTGTTAGAGGATAAAGAGTCATTTCAGACCACACTGTTAGAGGATAAAGAGTCATTTCAGACCACGCTGTTAGAGGATAAAGAGTCATTTCAGACCACACTGTTAGAGGATAAAGAGTCATTTCAGACCACACTGTTAGAGGATAAAGAGTCATTTCAGACCACACTGTTAGAGGATAAAGAGTCATTTCAGACCACGCTGTTAGAGGATAAAGAGTCATTTCAGACCACGCTGTTGGAGGATAAAGAGTCATTTCAGACCACACTGTTAGAGGATAAAGAGTCATTTCAGACCATGCTGTTAGAGGATAAAGAGTCATTTCAGACCACACTGTTAGAGGATAAAGAGTCATTTCAGACCACACTGTTAGAGGATAAAGAGTCATTTCAGACCACACTGTTAGAGGATAAAGAGTCATTTCAGACCACACTGTTAGAGGATAAAGAGTCATTTCAGACCACGCTGTTGGAGGATAAAGAGTCATTTCAGACCACACTGTTAGAGGATAAAGAGTCATTTCAGACCATGCTGTTAGAGGATAAAGAGTCATTTCAGACCACACTGTTAGAGGATAAAGAGTCATTTCAGACCACACTGTTAGAGGATAAAGAGTCATTTCAGACCACGCTGTTAGAGGATAAAGACCACGTCATTTTCAGACCACACTGTTAGAGGATAAAGAGTCATTTCAGACCACGTTGTTAGAGGATAAAGAGTCATTTCAGACCACACTGTTAGAGGATAAAGAGTCATTTCAGACCATGCTGTTAGAGGATAAAGAGTCATTTCAGACCACGCTGTTAGAGGATAAAGAGTCATTTCAGACCATGCTGTTAGAGGATAAAGAGTCATTTCAGACCACACTGTTAGAGGATAAAGAGTCATTTCAGACCACACTGTTAGAGGATAAAGAGTCATTTCAGACCACGCTGTTAGAGGATAAAGAGTCATTTCAGACCACGCTGTTAGAGGATAAAGAGTCATTTCAGACCATGCTGTTAGAGGATAAAGAGTCATTTCAGACCACTGTTAGAGGATAAAGAGTCATTTCAGACCATGCTGTTAGAGGATAAAGAGTCATTTCAGACCACGCTGTTAGAGGATAAAGAGTCATTTCAGACCACGCTGTTAGAGGATAAAGAGTCATTTCAGACCACGCTGTTAGAGGATAAAGAGTCATTTCAGACCACGCTGTTAGAGGATAAAGAGTCATTTCAGACCACGCTGTTAGAGGATAAAGAGTCATTTCAGACCACACTGTGTTAGAGGATAAAGAGTCATTTCAGACCATGCTGTTAGAGGATAAAGAGTCATTTCAGACCACACTGTTAGAGGATAAAGAGTCATTTCAGACCACGCTGTTAGAGGATAAAGAGTCATTACAGACCACGCTGTTAGAGGATAAAGAGTCATTTCAGACCATGCTGTTAGAGGATAAAGAGTCATTTCAGACCACGCTGTTAGAGGATAAAGAGTCATTTCAGACCACGCTGTTAGAGGATAAAGAGTCATTTCAGACCACGCTGTTAGAGGATAAAGAGTCATTTCAGACCACGCTGTTAGAGGATAAAGAGTCATTTCAGACCACGCTGTTAGAGGATAAAGAGTCATTTCAGACCACGCTGTTAGAGGATAAAGAGTCATTTCAGACCACGCTGTTAGAGGATAAAGAGTCATTTCAGACCATGCTGTTAGAGGATAAAGAGTCATTTCAGACCACACTGTTAGAGGATAAAGAGTCATTTCAGACCACGCTGTTAGAGGATAAAGAGTCATTTCAGACCACGCTGTTAGAGGGATAAAGAGTCATTTCAGACCACGCTGTTAGAGGATAAAGAGTCATTTCAGACCACGCTGTTAGAGGATAAAGAGTCATTTCAGACCACACTGTTAGAGGATAAAGAGTCATTTCAGACCACGCTGTTAGAGGATAAAGAGTCATTTCAGACCATGCTGTTAGAGGATAAAGAGTCATTTCAGACCACGCTGTTAGAGGATAAAGAGTCATTTCAGACCACGCTGTTAGAGGATAAAGAGTCATTTCAGACCATGCTGTTAGAGGATAAAGAGTCATTTCAGACCACGCTGTTAGAGGATAAAGAGTCATTTCAGACCACGCTGTTAGAGGATAAAGAGTCATTTCAGACCACGCTGTTAGAGGATAAATTTCAGACCACGTCATTTCAGACCATGCTGTTAGAGGATAAAGAGTCATTTCAGACCACGCTGTTAGATAAAGGATAAAGAGTCATTTCAGACCACGCTGTTAGAGGATAAAGAGTCATTTCAGACCACGCTGTTAGAGGATAAAGAGTCATTTCAGACCACGCTGTTAGAGGATAAAGAGTCATTTCAGACCACGCTGTTAGAGGATAAAGAGTCATTTCAGACCACACTGTTAGAGGATAAAGAGTCATTTCAGACCACACTGTTAGAGGATAAAGAGTCATTTCAGACCACGCTGTTAGAGGATAAAGAGTCATTTCAGACCACGCTGTTAGAGGATAAAGAGTCATTTCAGACCACACTGTTAGAGGATAAAGAGTCATTTCAGACCACGCTGTTAGAGGATAAAGAGTCATTTCAGACCACGCTGTTAGAGGATAAAGGTCATAAAGAGTCATTTCAGACCACACTGTTAGAGGATAAAGAGTCATTTCAGACCATTTCAGCTGTTAGAGGATAAAGAGTCATTTCAGACCACGCTGTTAGAGGGATAAAGAGTCATTTCAGACCACACTGTTAGAGGATAAAGAGTCATTTCAGACCACACTGTTAGGATAAAGAGGATAAAGAGTCATTTCAGACCACACTGTTAGACCCGAGAGGATAAAGAGTCATTTCAGACCACGCTGTTAGAGGATAAAGAGTCATTTCAGACCACGCTGTTAGTTATTTCAGAGGATAAAGAGTCATTTCAGACCACGCTGTTGGAGGATAAGAGTCATTTCAGACCACACTGTTAGAGGATAAAGAGTCATTTCAGACCACGCTGTTAGAGGATAAAGAGTCATTTCAGACCACGCTGTTAGAGGATAAAGAGTCATTTCAGACCACTGTTGTTAGAGGATAAAGAGTCATTTCAGACCACACTGTTAGAGGATAAAGAGTCATTTCAGACCACACTGTTAGAGGATAAAGAGTCATTTCAGACCACTGCTGTTAGAGGATAAAGAGTCATTTCAGACCACGCTGTTAGAGGATAAAGAGTCATTTCAGACCATGCTGTTAGAGGATAAAGAGTCATTTCAGACCACGCTGTTAGAGGATAAAGAGTCATTTCAGACCACGCTGTTAGAGGATAAAGAGTCATTTCAGACCACATTTCAGACCATGCTGTTAGAGGATAAAGAGTCATTTCAGACCACGCTGTTAGAGGATAAAGAGTCATTTCAGACCAGACCACACTGTTAGAGGATAAAGAGTCATTTCAGACCACACTGTTAGAGGAAAAGAGTCATTTCAGACTGTTAGAGGATAAAGAGTCATTTCAGACCACGCTGTTAGAGGATAAAGAGTCATTTCAGACCACGCTGTTAGAGGATAAAGAGTCATTTCAGACCACACTGTTAGAGGATAAAGAGTCATTTCAGACCACACTGTTAGAGGATTTCAGACCACGCTGTTAGAGGATAAAGTCATTTCAGACCACGCTGTTAGAGGATAAAGAGTCATTTCAGACCACGCTGTTGGAGGATAAAGAGTCATTTCAGACCACACTGTTAGAGGATAAAGAGTCATTTCAGACCACACTGTTAGAGGATAAAGAGTCATTTCAGACCACACTGTTAGAGGATAAAGAGTCATTTCAGACCACGCTGTTAGAGGATAAAGGGTCATTTCAGACCACGCTGTTAGAGGATAAAGAGTCATTTCAGACCACACTGTTAGAGGATAAAGAGTATTTTTCAGACCACGCTGTTAGAGGATAAAGAGTCATTTCAGACCACGCTGTTAGAGGATAAAGGGTCATTTCAGTGTTATGCCTCTTGACCTTTCTGTCCCTTTATTCTTATTGTTCCAGATGAGGGTGATTGATATGGCTAGGGGTTTTTCAACTGGACTGGGTTAATTAATGGCTGTTTTCATTTGTTTGTTCAGGATCTAGATTAAATTAAAATGTATTGAAGATGTATCGAGGAGAAATTAGAATGACAATGATTACAGTGGCAAGGAAAAGTATGTGAACCCTTTGGAATGATCTGGATTTCTGCATGAATTAGTCATCAAATTAGATCTGACCCTCATCTAAGTCACAACGATAGACACACACAGTGTGCTTAAACTAATAACACACAAACAATTATTGGTATTCATGTATTTTATTGAACACAATGTGTAAACATTCACAGTGTAGGGTGGAAAAAGTATGTGAACCCTTGGATTTAATAACTGGTTGACCCTCCTTTGGCAGCAATAACCTCAACCAAATGTTTTCTGTAGTTGCAGATCAGACCTGCACAACGGTCAGGAGGAATTTTGGACCATTCCTCTTTACAAAACTGTTTCAGTTCAGAAATATTATTGTGATGTCTGGTGTGAACTGATCTCTTGAGGTCATGCCACAGCATCTCCATCAGGTTGAGGTCAGGACTGACTGGGACACTCCAGAAGGAGTATTTTCTTCTGTTGAAGCCATTCTGTTGTTGATTTACTTCTGTGTTTTGGGTCGTTGTCCTGTTGCATCACCCAACTTCTGTTGACCTTGAATTGGCAGACAGATAGCCTTACATTCTCCTGTAAAAAGTCTGGATAAACTTGGGAATTCATTTTTCCGTAGATGATAGCAAACTGTCCAGGCCCTGAGGCAGCAAAGCAGACCCAAACCATGATGCTCCCTCCACCATACTTTACAGTTGGGATGAGGTTTTGATGGTGGTGTGCTGTGCCTTTTTTTTCCCACACATAGTGTTGTGTGTTCCTTTGCAAACAACTCCACTTTAGTTTCATCTGTCCACAAAATATTTTGCCAGTAGCGCTGTGGAACATCCAGGTGCTCTTTTGCAAACTTCAGACAGCAGTGGCTTCTTCCGTGGTGTTCTCCCATGAACATCATTCTTGTTTAGTGTTTTACGTATCTTAGACTTGTCAACAGAGATGTTAGCATGTTCCAGAGATTTCTTTCTTTAGCTGACACACTAGGATTCTTCTTAACCTCGTTGAGCATTCTGCATTGTGCTCTTGCAGTCATCTTTGCAGGATGGCCAGTCCTAGGGAGAGTAGCAACAGTGCTGAACTTTCTCCATTTATAGACATTTTGTCTTACCGTGGACTGATGAACATCAAGGCTTTTAGAGATACTTTGTAACCATTTCCAGTTTTATGCAAGTCTACAATTCTTAATCAAATCAAATCAAATCGATTTATATAGCCCTTCGTACATCAGCTGATATCTCAAAGTGCTGTACAGAAATTTTAGGTCTTCATAGATCTATTTTGTTTGAGGCATGGTTCACATCGGGCAATGCTTCTTGTGAATAGTAAACTCAAATTTTGTGAGTGCTTTGTATAAGGCAGGGCAACTATAACCAACATCTCAATCTCATCTCATTGATTGGACTCCAGGTTAGCTGACTCCTGACTCCAATGAGCTTTGGAGAAGTCATTAGTCTAGGGGTTCACATATGTTTTACAACCTACACTATGCACTTTTTAATGATGTATTCAATATAGACAATTTGTGTGGCATTAGTTTAAGCACACCATGTGTGTCTATTGTTGTGACTCAAATTGTATGACCAATTTATGCAGAAATCCAGATCATTCAAAAAGGGTTCACATACTTTTTCTTGTCACAATAGAATTAAAAAATGTTTTTTTGCATGTTAGGTAAACCATTCCATTAGTATGTGTTAGTGGACTAGAGTTAGCCTTTATTAGCATGTATGTAACACGGAACCCAAACCGTCTGAGCGCGTGCGCCATCGTGCATACATTTATTTTGTCCCCCCACACCAAACGCGATCACGACACGCAGGTTAAAATATCAAAACAAACACTGAATCAATTACATTCATTTGGGGACAGGTCGAAAAGCATTAAACCTTTATGGCAATTTCGCTAGCTAGCTTCCACTTGGTAGCTAAGTTGTCCTATTTAGCTAGCTAGCTTCCACTTGGTAGCTAAGTGGTCCTATTTAGCTAGCTAGCTTCCACTTGGTAACTAAGTGGTCCTATTTAGCTAACTTCCACTTGGTAACTAAGTTGTCCTATTTAGCTAGCTTCCACTTGGTAGCTAAGTTGTCCTATTTAGCTAGCTTCCACTTGGTAGCTAAGTTGTCCTATTTAGCTAGCTTCCACTTGGTAGCTAAGTTGTCCTATTTTGCTAGCTTGCTGTTGCTAGCTAATTTGTCCTGGGATATAAACATTGAGTTGTTATTTTACCTGAAATGAACAAGGTCCTCTACTCTGACAATTCATCCACACATAAAATGGTCAGCCAAATCATTTCTATTCATCTCTCCTCCTTCTAGGCTTTTTATTCTCTTGACTTTATATCTCTTGACCTATATTTCATAAATTAGGTGCATTACCGCCACCGATCTCGTTCGTCTTTCAGTCACCCACGTGAGTATAACCAATGAGGAGATAGCACGTGGGTACTCGCTTCTATAAACCAATGAGGAGATTGGAGAGGCAAGACTTGCAGCACGACCTGCATCAGAAATAGAACTGACTTCTATTTTAGCCCTTGGCAACGCAGACAGTCGTTGGGGCGCGCGAGCAGTGGGTGCAATAATTGAATAAAATGGATTTTGAAAAGTATTTTGCAGCGCTCGCGCACACAGCCTGTTACACTTCCTTTATTTGGATAGGCTGGATGTTTCATCTCTAGATGCTCTACAGATGGTCATACTGTCAATAAACTGTCTGTTGATAACGCAACTGCTTGCTAAGGTTAGGGTTAGAATAAGGGTTAGGTTAAGGGTTAGGGTTAGTAGATAGTTAGTTGAAATGTTACTGATAGTCTGTAGCACGTCTACAGATGGACTATCCAAATAAAGTGTTACCTATATTAGTCGATACTATCTGCTCTTCACAACCACTCAACATTACCTGACCTCTGTGAAGAGAGATCGATTCCCTGGCATTAACATCCTCACCTGTCAATCATCTGTCAAACCCCTCCCCTTACGACAAGCAAACATGCCCTGTCCATTCTCACTCTATCCGTCTCAGCTAACTCCAATTAAATAAAGAGGTGAATTACTACCCCTGACACGTGGATCCTAACCCTTCCCTCCCTCCATCACTTCTCTCTATCCTCATCAGCAGTCAGGTCCAAGGTCTATAGCCCAGGTCCAGACTCCCCAGAGGGCCTCTAAGAACCGACCAGCCAACAGCAGCAAGCTAGCCCTTCCTCTCTGCGAGTGGCTGGCGTGTACGAGCTGTATGAATAAAGCATGGGCCTTACAGCTCAGTGAAACCTCAGCCACTGTAAGCAGACACGGGGCTGAGGCAATCCAGACCACATCCTCATTCAGTCACCACGGCCGGTCCGACCTCTCCCATCTGGCATTCAGCTCCTCAGCCTCTTATATAATGAATGACCCCTATCTGATGAACACACACAGAACCACACAGTATGCAAGCATGCGTGCACAGACACACATGTATAAATACACACACACACACCACACATACATACACACACACAAATACACACACACACACATACGCATGTAAATACAGTATGTATGCATGCATGCATTCACACACTCTCACTCTCTTTTACTTAATCCCCCCCTTGGTGTGAAATGGCAACATATGGCCTCTGATGCTTGGAGCACAAACTCCTCCGTAGCTGTACACTGTCTTGGCTGGAATTCCCTGTACACAAACACAGTTAGCACCTCAATATTTAACAGCAGTTTTCTTTCCCTCAGTAAAACCTATGCACACTAGTCTATTGAGTTGGTCAGAGCTTGTTGGTCTGACCAACTATTCAGATTGAAAGGTGTTGAAGGTTCAGGGTTGGTGCGTTGCTGTTGGTGATTTCTATGGGAGGGGAAAAGCTGAAAGCAAAAACCACTCGACAAATCCATTTAGGGCTGAGACCGAGGACGGCAGACAGACGGTGTGAGACCGAGGACGGCAGACAGACGGTGTGAGACTGAGGACGGCAGACAGACGGTGTGAGACCGAGGACGGCAGACAGACGGTGTGAGACCGAGGACGGCAGACAGACGGTGTGAGACCGAGGACGGCAGACAGACAGTGTGAGACTGAGGACGGCAGACAGACAGTGTGAGACTGAGGACGACAGACAGTGTGAGACTGAGGACGACAGACAGTGTGAGACTGAGGACGACAGACAGTGTGAGACTGAGGACGACAGACAGTGTGAGACTGTGGACGACAGACAGTGTGAGACTGAGGACGACAGACAGACGGTGTGAGACCGAGGGCGACAGACGGTGGTGTGAGACCGAGGACGACAGACAGACTGAGGAGGCAGACAGACAGTGTGAGACTGAGGACGACAGACAGACAGTGTGAGACTGAGGACAGACAGACAGTGTGAGACTGAGGACGACAGACAGACAGACTGAGAGACAGACAGTGAGACTGACGACAGACAGTGTGAGACTGAGGACGACAGACAGACAGTGAGACTGGGAGGACGACAGACAGTGTGAGACTGAGGACGACAGACACAGTGTGAGACCGAGACAGACAGTGTGAGACCGAGGACGACAGACAGTGTGAGACCGAGGACGACGAGACAGTGTGAGACCGAGGGCGACAGACAGTGTGAGACCGAGGACGACAGACAGTGTGAGACCGAGGACGACAGACAGAAGTGAGACCGAGGACGACAGACAGTGAGACCGAGGGCGACAGACAGAGTGAGACCGAGGGCAGACAGAGTGAGACCGAGGACGACAGACAGAGACCGAGGTGACAACAGACAGAGACCGACAGACAGTGTGAGACCGAGACGATGACAGACAGTGAGACCCGAGGACGACAGACAGAGTGAGACCGAGGACGACAGACAGAGTGAGACCGAGGACGACAGACAGTGAGACCGAGGACGACAGACAGTGTGAGACCGAGGGTCGACAGACAGACTGAGACCGAGGACGACAGACAGACCGAGGACGACAGACAGTGTGAGACCGAGACCAGTGTGAGACCGAGGACGACAGACAGTGTGAGACCGAGGACGACAGACAGAAGTGAGACCGAGGACGACAGACAGAGTGAGAGACCGAGGACGACAGACAGTGTGAGACCGAGGAGGACAGACAGACACCGAGGACCAGACAGAGTGAGACCGAGGACGACAGACAGACCGAGGACGACAGACAGAGTGAGACCGGAGTGTGAGACAGACAGTGTGAGACCGGACGACAGACAGTGTGAGACCGAGGACGACAGACAGACAGTGTTACCGAGGAGACAGACAGAGTGAGACCGAGGACGACAGTCAGTGTGAGACCGAGGACGACAGACAGACAGTGTGAGACCGAGGACGACAGACAGACAGAGTGAGACCGAGGACGACAGACAGTGTGAGACCGAGGACGACAGACAGTGTGAGACCGAGGACGACAGACAGTGTGAGACCGAGGACGACAGACAGTGTGAGACCGAGGACGACAGACAGAGTGAGACCGAGGACGACAGACAGAGTGAGACCGAGGACGACAGACAGAGTGAGACCGAGGACGACAGACAGAGTGAGACCGAGGACGACAGACAGTGTGAGACCGAGGACGACAGACAGAGGAGACCGACAGACAGAGTGAGACCGAGGACGACAGACAGTGTGAGACCGAGGACGACAGACAGTGTGAGACCGAGGACGACAGACAGTGTGAGACCGAGGACGACAGACAGTGTGAGACCGAGGACGACAAACAGAGTGAGAGAAAAAGAGTTCAAGACAAGAAACAGAAGGAGAAATCTAGGATCAATAGATGTTCCTTGCTAGTAAAAACCGGCAGACATATTGAAATGTAGAAGAAAGGTAAATAATTGATGGCATCTCTTCTTCACTTTGCTTCAGAAGTTTCATGGCTCCTCCAGATGGGATTACTAGTAAAGGGGGTTAGATCTGGGAAAAGTATCAATGATTCATACAAATATCATGAGCGCTGCTTGCTTACAAAAGGAGTAAGTAATCTCTCTCTGTGTGTGTGTGTGTGTGTGTGTGTGTGTGTGTGTGTGTGTGTGTGTGTGTGTGTGTGTCGGCTGATGGATAACTATAAGGACAGGCTAGAACCAGAAGATAAAGGAGTGCAACACCACACAACAACAAGAACAGAGGATAAACAAAGAAAGAGAGAGACAGTAAAGCCATGAGAGAGAGAGACAGTAAAGCCATGAGAGAGAGAGACAGTAAAGCCATGAGAGAGAGAGACAGTAAAGCCATGAGAGAGAGAGACAGTAAAGACATGAGAGAGAGAGACAGTAAAGCCATGAGAGAGAGAGAGACAAAGTGCATTACCATATCTGACAGCTCCTGTATGACTAGTGTTTCAGCCAACTGCATGGAGATACAGAAGCAAGACAGAGAGAGAAGAGGGAGAGAAGGATAGAGAGAGAAGGATAGAGAGAGAGTAGGAGAGAGAGAGAGATAGAGAGAGAAGGATAGAGAGAGTATGAGAGAGAGAGATAGAGAGAGAAGGATAGAGAGAGAAGAGGGAGAGAAGGATAGAGAGAGAAGGATAGAGAGAGAGAAGGAGAGAGAGAGAGATAGAGAGAGAAGGATAGAGAGAGAGTAGGAGAGATAGAGAGAGATAGGAGAGAAGGATAGAGAGAGAGTAGGAGAGAAGAGATAGAGAGGATAGAGAGAGAGAGGGAGAGAAGGATAGAGAGAGAAGAGGGAGGAGGAGAGAGAGGAGAGAGAGAGATAGATAGAGGGGAGATAGAGAGGGGCTGGTGGCGGGGGTGTATCAGACTGGCAGGGCTTGGTGAGCTGCAGTGTGTCCACAGGGACTACCTATCGTCACACGATGCCAACCCTGCTGCCTCAGGTGTATTGCCTCTTCCTGTTTGAAGGAGCTGACTGGATTTAGTGGCTAACCGCGGGAAAGGCTAGCTAGTGAAGAACCTTGACTGTGGCCAGACCATTCAAAAGGCTTTAAATGTAGTGAGGAAGATGTGGAGATGATGGGATCTGTTGGGGATACTACAGAGGGAAGATGGGAGATGTCTATGCTTAAACACACACACACACACACACACACACACACACACACACACACGTATACGGACACACACACACTCCACACACACACAACACACACACAGCCACCAAACTGACTATAGTCACACACACACACACAAAATACAGCCCATTTAACGCACACACACACACACACACACTTAGCCAGCGGCTGAAGCTCTGACAATTAGTCATCATAATATTGCTTCGGCATCGGCGACAGTAATAAATGCAGTTATGTATGTGAGCATCCAAGCGGCGCTAATCCTGTAGTGCCACAGCGTGCCTGAGCCACACCGGTGCGCACAGGATGAAGCAGGGAGATGAGACTGCAGCCAGGAGAGTGGATGACACTCCGGATGAATGAGAGAACATGAGCTGCATAAAACCAGGATGACAGCAGGAGAGGTGAATGACAACACCAGCAGGATGACAGCAGGAGAGGTGGATGACAACACCAGCATGGATGACAGCAGGAGAGGTGGATGACAACACCAGCAGGATGACAGCAGGAGGTGAATGACAACACCAGACAGGATGAGTCAGCAGGATGACAGCAGGAGAGGTGGATGACAACACCAGCAGGATGACAGCAGGAGAGGTGGATGACAACACCAGCAGGAGAGAGGTGATGAAGCAGTTAGAGTGAATGACAACACCAGCAGGATGACAGCAGGAGAGGTGGATGACAACACCAGCAGGATGACAGCAGGAGAGGTGGATGACAACACCAGTAGGATGACAGCAGGAGAGGTGAATGACAACACCAGCAGGATGACAGCAGGAGAGGTGGATGACAACACCAGCAGGATGACAGCAGGAGAGGTGGATGACAACACCAGCAGGATGACAGCAGGAGAGGTGGATGACAACACCAGCAGGATGACAGCAGGAGAGGTGGATGACAACACCAGCAGGATGACAGCAGGAGAGGTGGATGACAACACCAGTAGGATGACAGCAGGAGAGGTGAATGACAACACCAGCAGGATGACAGCAGGAGAGGTGGATGACAACACCAGCAGGATGACAGCAGGAGAGGTGGATGACAACACCAGCAGGATGACAGCAGGAGATGTGGATGACAACACCAGTAGGATGACAGCAGGAGAGGTGGATGACAACACCAGCAGGATGACAGCAGGGGAGGTGGATGACAACACCAGCAGGATGACAACACCAGTAGGATGACAGCAGGAGAGGTGGATGACAACACCAGCAGGATGACAGCACACCAGGGGATGACAGCAGGAGAGGTGGATGACAACACCAGCAGGATGACAGCAGGAGAGGTGGGATGACAACACCAGCAGGATGACAGCAGGAGAGGTGACATGACAACACACCAGCAGGATGACAGCAGGATGACAACACCAGTAGGATGACAGCAGGAGAGGTGAATGACAACACCAGCAGGATGACAGCAGGAGAGGTGGATGACAACACCAGCAGGATGACAACAGGAGAGGTGGATGACAACACCAGCAGGATGACAGCAGGAGAGGTGGATGACAACACCAGCACCAGCAGGATGACAGCAGGAGAGGTAGTGACAACACCAGAGGATGACAGGAGAGGTGGATGACAGCAGGATGACAGCAGGAGATGACAACAGGATGACACAGTTTAGATGACCAGCAGGATGACAACACCAGCAGGATGACAGCAGTGAGAGGTGGATGACAACAGGAGACCGCGGTGGATGACAACACCAGCAGGTGGATGACAACAGCGGATGACAGCAGGAGAGGTAGATGACAACACCAGCAGGATGACAAGGAGAGTAGGACAACACCAGCGGATGACAGCAGGAGAGGTGGATGACAACACCAGGAGGATGACAGGATGACAGCAGGAGGAGAACACCAGCGTGACAACACCAGCAGGATGACAGCAGGAGAGGTAGATGACAACACCAGCGGAGACAAGCGTGACAGCAGGAGATGACAAGCGTGACACGTTTAGGAAGACAGCGTGACAACGTTTAGGATGACAGCCAGCGTGACACGTTTAGGAGACCAGCGTTAGGAGACACGTTTAGGGGAGACCAGCGTGACACGTTTAGGAGACTAGCGTGACACGTTTAGGAGACCAGCGTGACACGTTTAGGAGACCAGCGTGACACGTTTAGGAGACCAGCGTGACACGTTTAGGAGACCAGCGTGACACGTTTAGGAGACCAGCGTGACACGTTTAGGAGACCAGCGTGACACGTTTAGGAGACCAGCGTGACACGTTTAGGAGACTAGCGTGACACGTTTAGGAGACTAGCGTGACACGTTTAGGAGACCAGCGTGACACGTTTAGGAGACCAGCGTGACACGTTTAGGAGACTAGCGTGACACGTTTAGGAGACCAGCGTGACACGTTTAGGAGACCAGCGTGACACGTTTAGGAGACTAGCGTGACACGTTTAGGAGACCAGCGTGACACGTTTAGGAGACTAGCGTGACACGTTTAGGAGACTAGCGTGACACGTTTAGGAGACTAGCGTGACACGTTTAGGAGACTAGCGTGACACGTTTAGGAGACTAGCGTGACACGTTTAGGAGACCAGCGTGACACGTTTAGGAGACCAGCGTGACACGTTTAGGAGACTAGCGTGACACGTTTAGGAGACTAGCGTGACACGTTTAGGAGACTAGCGTGACACGTTTAGGAGACTAGCGTGACACGTTTAGGAGACTAGCGTGACACGTTTAGGAGACTAGCGTGACACGTTTAGGAGACTAGCGTGACACGTTTAGGAGACTAGCGTGACACGTTTAGGAGACCAGCGTGACACGTTTAGGAGACTAGCGTGACACGTTTAGGGAGACGTGACACGTTTAGGACACGTTTAGGAGACTAGCGTGACACGTTTAGGGACTAGCGTGACACGTTTAGGAGACTAGCGTGAACGTTTAGGAGAGACTAGTGACACGTTTAGGAGGCTAGCGTGGACACGTTTAGGAGACTAGCGTGACACGTTTAGGAGACTAGCGTGACACGTCTAGGAGACTAGCGTGACACGTTTAGGAGACTAGCGTGGACACGTTCCAGACTCTGCGTGGACACGTTTCCAGGAGACTCTGCGTGACATGTTTAGGAGACCAGCGTGATTTATTCACGTCACCGTCGGAGACCAGCGTGATGTTGTCGTTGGGGAAGTGGATGGTTCTCTGTCTGTCTCCAGGAGAAGTGGATGGTTCTCTGTCTCCAGGAAGTGGATGGTTCTCTGTCTCCCGGGAAGTGGATGGTTCTCTGTCTCGTGATGGTTCTCTGTTTAGGGAAGAAGTGGATGGTTCTCTGTCTCCAGGAGAAGTGGATGGTTCTCTGTCTCCAGGGAAGTGGATGGTTCTCTGTCTCCAGGAAGTGGATGGTTCTCTGTCTCCTCTGGGATGGTTCTCTGTTTCCAGGGACTGCGTGATGTTTTAGGGAAGTGGCGTGTTCTCTGTCTCAGGGAAGTGGATGGTTCTCTGTCTCTCAGGGAAGTGGATGGTTCTCTGTCTCCAGGGAAGTGGATGGTTCTCTGTCTCCAGGGAAGTGGATGGTTCTCTGTCTCCGGGAAGTGGATGGTTCTCTGTCTCCCGGGAAGTGGATGGTTCTCTGTCTCCCGGGAAGTGGATGGTTCTCTGTCTCCCGGGAAGTGGATGGTTCTCTGTCTCCAGGGAAGTGGATGGTTCTCTGTCTCCAGGGAAGTGGATGGTTCTCTGTCTCCCGGGAAGTGGATGGTTCTCTGTCTCCAGGGAAGTGGATGGTTCTCTGTCTCCAGGGAAGTGGATGGTTCTCTGTCTCCAGGGAAGTGGATGGTTCTCTGTCTCCAGGGAAGTGGATGGTTCTCTGTCTCCCGGGAAGTGGATGGTTCTCTGTCTCCAGGGAAGTGGATGGTTCTCTGTCTCCAGGGAAGTGGATGGTTCTCTGTCTCCAGGGAAGTGGATGGTTCTCTGTCTCCAGGGAAGTGGATGGTTCTCTGTCTCCAGGGAAGTGGATGGTTCTCTGTCTCCAGGGAAGTGGATGGTTCTCTGTCTCCCGGGAAGTGGATGGTTCTCTGTCTCCCGGGAAGTGGATGGTTCTCTGTCTCCCGGGAAGTGGATGGTTCTCAGTTGGTCTCCATGGCGCTGGATGGTTCTCTGTCTCCCGGGAAGTGGATGGTTCTCTGTCTCCAGGTAAGTGGATGGTTCTCTGTCTCCCGGGATAGTATGGTTTTACTGTCTCCAGGGATGGAT
This sequence comes from Oncorhynchus keta, assembly GCF_023373465.1. NCBI lineage: Eukaryota > Metazoa > Chordata > Actinopteri > Salmoniformes > Salmonidae > Oncorhynchus > Oncorhynchus keta. The sequence continues at coordinate 53,043 of NW_026286337.1, read as the reverse complement.
GGTTCTCTGTCTCCCGGGAAGTGGATGGTTCTCTGTCTCCCGGGAAGTGGATGGTTCTCTGTCTCCCGGGAAGTGGATGGTTCTCTGTCTCCCGGGAAGTGGATGGTTCTCTGTCTCCAGGGAAGTGGATGGTTCTCTGTCTCCAGGGAAGTGGATGGTTCTCTGTCTCCCGGGAAGTGGATGGTTCTCTGTCTCCCGGGAAGTGGATGGTTCTCTGTCTCCCGGGAAGTGGATGGTTCTCTGTCTCCAGGGAAGTGGATGGTTCTCTGTCTCCAGGGAAGTGGATGGTTCTCTGTCTCCAGGGAAGTGGATGGTTCCGTGGGAACAATGGTTCCGTGGCGAACAATGTTTCCGTGGGGAACAATGTTTCCGTGGGAACAATGTTTCCGTGGGGAACAATGTTTCCGTGGGGAACAATGTTTCCGTGGCGAACAATGTTTCCGTGGCGAACAATGTTTCCGTGGCGAACAATGTTTCCGTGGCGAACAATGTTTCCGTGGCGAACAATGTTTCCGTGGCGAACAATGTTTCCGTGGGGAACAATGTTTCCGTGGGGAACAATGTTTCCGTGGCGAACAATGTTTCCGTGGGGAACAATGTTTCCGTGGCGAACAATGTTTCCGTGGCGAACAATGTTTCCGTGTTTCCGGGAACAATGTTTCCGTGGCGAACAATGTTTCCGTGGGGAACAATGTTTCCGTGGGAACAATGTTTCCGTGGCAAACAATGTTTCCGTGGCAAACAATGTTTCTGTGGTTAATAAAAGACAAACGTCTCTCTTTGTCTTTGACATCATGGACCGGGCCTTGAACCTGTCTGCTCCTGTACAATGACATCACTCCCCTCCCTCTCTTTTGTCCCTCCCATTCTCCTCCTCCCCTGTCAAATAAGCTGCCTACCCACAATGCATGGCGGCTGGCAGGCAGGAAGCAGATGGCTTGCTGGCCCTCGCGGATGGCAGGGGACCAAGGGGGGCACCGGTTGTTGTTTTTGATGAGCTATGCACATACGAAACCAGCACATCTGGTGCTACCATGTGGGACCCTCAATTTGGCCAAGGCCCATCAAGTCAGAATCCCCAACACACACACACACACACACACACACACACACACACACACACACACACACACACACACACACACACACACACACACACACACACACACACACACACACACACACACACACACACACACACACACACACACACACTATGAATGATGCCTGATGGGAGTTGGGGCCGAGCCGCTACACATACACACACACACACAGATCGGCCCCCCTCGTCAATGGCTTTGATTAAAAATCCCCCCCCCCCCAATACTGAATAAATAATGAATATGCAGCAGTATTAAGCCAGCCTTGGAGAGGAGCTGATTTGTCAATTGTCCGTATTTCTTCACCAAGTTCCAGCAACACCTCCAGGGTGCTATAATGGAAAACAGAAGAAAAAAGGCCTCCTCATCATTCGATTGCTCCGTTATCTTAATCATTAAGCTCTTCTGTGCTTAATGAAAGCCTCGACGAGGGTTTGGGAGAGAATTAGGACGTGATTGGTTGGCGGAGGTGTGAGTGAGTGATCTGAATGCTAAGTCAGAGGTATTCTAGAGAGACGAGTGATTCACACGCGGCGCTCAGCGACTCGCCATCCATTAGATTGTTTTAATTAAGCTTAATTAGAGATGCAATTACAATGATGGGCTTGATAACCGGTATTAAATCATTCATCCATAAATGTTATGTTAAAATGGAAGGAGAAGAAAAACTAATGAGGACGAGAAAGAAGAGGGGATGAGGGGATGAGGGGGAATGACGGGGGGGGGTGGAGGACTGTTGGCAAACGGCCAGCAATTAGTTGGATGTGCACGATTGCAGAGCCTCCGGTGTGATGACTCATGTTGACAGGTGTTGAATGAGAGTTATGTGTGTCGAGGGAACCAGGTAAACACACAAACACACATACACTCTCATCCCATCCCCAGCTCACAGATAAATCCTGTGTGTTTATTACCCACGGTCAGCAGGTCAGGGGTCAGAGGGTCAGCAGGTCAGATGAAACTGGACATGGTTCTTTTTCATTGCCCTCTCCTATGTTTGACGCTGACAGGATGACTAGGTCATTTTGAAATGCCTTGTAAATGAGTCAGCTGTATTAAAGACGCACTCCAGAATCTTAAACATGTATAACATTGGATAATATTTCATTGGAACTGCACAGGAAATAACATTTCCTACGAGTTAGATGACGTAGTACACAATTTGAAAAAAAAAACATCAACAACTTTTGGCAACTTTTGGCACCACATTCAGAACTACTGGCTGAAATTATGAGGGGGAGAGGGGGAGGGAGCATGAGATAAAGAGAGAGAGAGCAAGAGATAGAAAGAGAGAGGGAGGGAGGGAGAGAGAGCAGCTCAGAAGGCTGACTCAGACAGGCTCTAGAACAAGCACAGCTAGGCCCCTCATCTATTTGGCTTAATGATGCCCTCTCACCATGGCATCAGCCAGTCATCACCATGATTTATGTATGTGTGGCAAGGCTGGGCACAGGGTGGGGGGCATGGCAGTTCAGCCATCCCAAACTGCTCTGAGGTACCCTGGTCTAGGCCAGGTCTGGTGTGGCTGCCAGCTTCCCTGGTGCCCTGGTGCCCTGGCACCTCCATCAGGGCCCTTCTGCCATGCAGTCTGCTGCAGCAGTGGAGGATTGGGGCTCTCTGTGTGCGACGTCCAAGATTGAATCAATTATTGGACCTAGACTGTGTTGACTACCTCCTGTGATGTCATAATTCAGTCATCACTTTGTTGCAGTTTGAATTCACTTTAAACAATTGAATGTGTCATGTCAATACTAGTTTACAGCATAACCAATGAATACATCCTTTCAGTAAGAGGACGTGTGCAATCACATGAACCCCTATTCAGCCTTGTTTTGAAACTACTACAATGCAACAACGCTGCACCCCCATTGGCACTGGGCTCACATCACATACCAACCACTATCCATCTCTTCACACCGATGACAGACTTCCCTACTCTCTGCCGTTATCTTCCATCCATGAGTCAGACCGGAGTAATGGCTAGTCGTTCCAGTGGAATTCTGGGTAAAAGACATCTGAGTGTACATGGGCGCACACACACACACACACACACACACACACACACACACACACACACACACACACACACACACACACACACACACACACACACTTTTGTTTACACTGCTGCTACTGTCTGTTTATTATCTATACATTGTCACTTTGCCCCGACCTACATGTACAGTACATATTACCTCAATGACCTCAACTAACCTGTACCCCCGCACATTGACTGGAACCAGTACCCCTTTTATTAGCCTCGTTATTGTTATTTTATTGTGTTACTTTTTTAAACTCTATTTAGTAAATATTTTCTTAAAACTGCCTTGTTGGTTAAGGGCTTGTAAGTAAGCATTTCACTGTAATGTCTACACCTGTTGTATATACAAAAATACAATTTTATTTGACACACACACACACACACTGGGCCTGGATATGAAAGCGACCCCTCAGAGCAATCGCAGCATGGGGTTTCTTCTCCTTCACTAATGAGCTGAGCTATCAATGCTGTAATTAGTTCATCCATAACACTAAGCACTCAATTACTCTCCACCAGAGAAAAACCTCACAAAGTAGATGAAATGCCACTGCACCATCCTCTCTCTCTCTCTCTCTCTCTCTCTCTCTCTCTCTCTCTCTCTCTCTCTCTCTCTCTCTCTCCCTCTCTCTCTCTCTCTCTCTCTCCCTCTCTCTCTCTCTCTCTCTCTCTCTCTCTCTCTCTCTCTCTCTCTCTCTCTCTCTCTCTCTCTCTCTCCCTCTCTCTCTCTCTCTCCCTCTCTCTCTCTCTCTCTCTCTCTCTCTCTCTCTCTCTCTCTCTCTCTCTCTCTCTCTCTCTCTCTCTCTCTCTCATCCTCTCTCTCCCTCCCTCTCTCCTCCCTCCCATCTCTTGTTCTCCCTCTCTCCCTCACCTCTCCCTCTCTCTCTCCTTTCTCTCTCCCACCCATCTGTCGTTCTCCCTCCTCCCTCTCTCCCTCTCTCTCTCCCCACCCTCCCTCTCTCTCTCCCCCCTCCCTCCCTCCCTCCCTCTCCCTCTCTCTCTCCCCTCTCACTCCCACTCCATCTCACTCATTCTCCCTCTCTCCCTCCCTCTCTCTCTCCCACTCTCTCTCCCACTCCATCTCACTCGTTCTCCCTCCCTCCCTCCTTCTCTCCCTCTCTCCCTCTCCCTCTCTCTCTCCCACTCTCACCCCCTCTCTCACTCCCACTCCATCTCAGTCGTTCTCCCTCCCTCCCTCCCTCTCTCCCTCTCCTCTATCTTGTCCCTCTGCCTCAGAGCAGGGAGACACAAAAGGACTTTCCCTCCCAGCATACACATTGATCTTCCCTTTCTCTCACTTTCTCATTTTTAACTTTCAGTTTTATGCCCAGAGAAACAGCCAATTGAGTGAAATGTGGAGAGGAGGAGATTTGCCTGTGCCAGACTAGTTTACAGGGAGACACCGGCTGACTAGATGATCAAACCACATGAATGATGTAAAAGTGACTGGCTATTGATCTCACCCCATTTGGTGTTCATTTTTCTGTTGTGTTTGTTTCTGTTTTGACAGTAACTTTTCTCAGAGCTGCTGCAAACTCTGATGACTATAGCTGCTATTCAGTGGTTTTCTCAGAGCTACAAACTCAGATGACTATAGCTGTTAAACAGTGGTTTTCTCAGAGCTACAAACTCAGATGACTATAGCTGTTATTCAGTGGTTTTCTCAGAGCTGCTGCAAACTCAGATGACTATAGCTGTTAATCAGTGGTTTTCTCAGAGCTACAAACTGACTATAGCTGTTAATCAGTGGTTTTCTCAGAGCTACAAACTGACTATAGCTGTTATTCAGTGGTTTTTCTCAGAGCTACAAACGGACTATAGCTGTTAATCAGTGGTTTTCTTAGAGCTACAAACTCTGATGACTATAGCTGTTAATCAGTGGTTTTCTCAGAGCTACAAACTCTGATGACTATAGCTGTTAAACAGTAGTTTTCTCAGAGCTACAAACTGACTATAGCTGTTAATCAGTGGTTTTCTCAGAGCTACAAAATCTGAGGACTATAGCTGTTAATCAGTGGTTTTCTCAGAGCTACAAACTGACTATAGCTGTTAATCAGTGGTTTTCTCAGAGCTACAAACTGACTATAGCTGTTAAACAGTGGTTTTCTCAGAGCTACAAACTGACTATAGCTGTTATTCAGTGGTTTTCTCAGAGCTATAAACTCTGATGACTATAGCTGTTATTCAGTGGTTTCTCAGAGCTACAAACTGACTATAGCTGTTAATCAGTGGTTTTCTCAGTGCTACAAACTCTGATGACTATAGCTGTTAATCAGTGGTTTTCTCAGAGCTACAAACTGACTATAGCTGTTATTCAGTGGTTTTCTCAGAGCTATAAACTGACTATAGCTGTTAATCAGTGGTTTTCTCAGAGCTACAAACTCTGATGACTATAGCTGTTATTCAGTGGTTTTCTCAGAGCTACAAACTCTGATGACTATAGCTGCTATTCAGTGGTTTTCTCAGAGCTACAAACTGACTATAGCTGTTAAACAGTGTTTTTCAGAGCTACAAACTGACTATAGCTGTTATTCAGTGGTTTTCTCAGAGCTACAAACTGACTATAGCTGCTATTCAGTGGTTTTCTCAGAGCTACAAACTGACTATAGCTGTTATTCAGTGGTTTTCTCAGAGCTACAAACTGACTATAGCTGTTATTCAGTGGTTTTCTCAGAGCTACAAACTGACTATAGCTGTTATTCAGTGGTTTTCTGTAGGAGCTACAAACTGACTATAGCTGTTATTCAGTGGTTTTCTGTCAGAGCTACAAACTGACTATAGCTGCTATTCAGTGGTTTCTCAGAGCTACAAACTTACTATAGCTGTTAATCAGTGGTTTTCTCAGAGCTACAAACTGACTATAGCTGTTATTCAGTGGTTTTCTCAGAGCTACAAACTGACTATAGCTGTTATTCAGTGGTTTTCTGTAGAGCTACAAACTGACTATAGCTGTTAAACAGTGGTTTTCTGTAGGAGCTTCTTCAACCGTCACGGTTATGTGATTGTCTAACTTGTATAGAAAGGGAGGAGATTTGAACGTTTGAAATGTCTGGAAAAGGGAGGTTGCATTTGAACTGATGGGAGTACGGGGTTGGGTGACTGATTTAGATGGTATGACTTTTAGGGAATTTCCCATTTCCTTATGCCCTTCAATTTAGTGCAGGTTGATCAGTATCATGTATCAGTTCCCAAGGTCAACTGGGGTCATTTCAGATGGAATTGACCCCAGCCCCAGTCAGTTACATTCATGAAGTCTCAACTGCATAATGCTTCCTTAACAAATAATATCAGGCCTGTACCACGGGACCCTGCTGTTGAGAAGGTTCCCTAAACCTATGCAAATGTGGCGCAGGTGGAATGGCCATCTCATTTGCAAACCTGACACAAACTACACCCCCCCCCCCAGTCAGCCAACCAACCTCAACCACCCTGTTTGCAGACATGTAAATTCAAATCCCAGGTTGGCCTGCACTATGTCAACTAATCTGCCTAGCTCTTTTCCCCCATGTTCAAATATTAATGCATGTGGCCGCGTTATAACAACCATCAACAATGATTTATGCCCTGCGATGAGAACAGGAAGTAGGGGAGGTAATACGGTTGGGGTTGTAACCAATCAGGGATCCTCAATAGGCTCTCATCTGGGGTAATCGTCCAGGCAGTTAGCTAGGCTGAAAAATAGTCAGGTGACAACCACTGGATAGAAAACATTAACCCACCCCAACGCCATGACATTTCTGTTAACACACAGGCAGTGCACAGTGCACATACACGGGACGGGACCTCACATACAGAACTCCCCTATACGCACACACACAGACACACCAGAGCATAGGGACCTAATTGTTTGACAACCACTGTGTCCCTCACCTGGTGACTTGCTAGCATTTGAGAACTAGAGGACATGATGGATTTTCAGTTTAATTTACAGACCAGAGAAAGAAGGATGGATGGATGGATGGAGTGACAGAGGGATGGATGGATGGATGGATGGAGTGACAGAGGGATGGATGGATGGAGTGACAGAGGGATGGATGGATGGATGGATGGATGGATGGATGGATGGATGGATGGAGTGACAGAGGGATGGATGGAGTGACAGAGGGATGGATAGATGGAGTTACAGAGGGATGGAGTGACAGAAGGATGGATGGATGGAGTGACAGAGGGATGGATGGAATGACAGCGGGATGGATGGATGGAGTGACAGAGGGATGGATGGAGTGACAGAGGGATGGATGGATGGAGTGACAGAAGGATGGATGGATGGAGTGACAGAGGGATGGATGGATGGAGTGACAGCGGGATGGATGGATGGAGTGACAGAGGGATGGATGGAGTGACAGAGGATGGATGGAGTGACAGAGGGATGGATGGAGTGACAGCGGGATGGATGGATGGAGTGACAGAGGGATGGATGGATGGAGTGACAGAGGGATGGATGGAGTGACAGAGGGATGGATGGATGGAGTGACAGAGGGATGGATGGATGGAGTGACAGAGGGATGGATGGATGACAGAGGGATGGATGGATGGAGTGACAGAGGGATGGATGGATGGATGGAGTGACAGAGGGATGGATGGAGTGACAGAGGGATGGATGGATGGATGGAGTGACAGAAGGATGGATGGAGTGACAGAGGGATGGATGGATGGAGTGACAGAAGGATGGATGGATGGAGTGACAGAGGGATGGATGGATGGAGTGACAGAGGGATGGATAGATGGAGTGACAGAGGGATGGATGGATGGAGTGACAGAGGGATGGATGGATGGAGTGACAGAGGGATGGATGGATGGAGTGACAGAGGGATGGATGGATGGAGTGACAGAGGGATGGATGGATGGAGTGACAGAAGGATGGATGGAGTGACAGAAGGATGATGGATGGAGTGACAGAAGGATGAATGGATGGATGGATGGAGTGACAGAGGGATGGATGGATGGATGACAGAGGGATGGATGGATGGAGTGACAGAAGGATGGATGGATGTGACAGAGGGATGGATGGATGGAGTGACAGAGGGATGGATGGATGGAGTGACAGAGGGATGGATGGATGGAGTGACAGAGGGATGGATGGATGGAGTGACAGAGGGATGGATGGATGGAGTGACAGTGGGATGGATGGAGTGACAGAGGGATGGAAGGATGGAGTGACAGAAGGATGGATGGAGTGACAGAAGGATGATGATGGAGTGACAGAAGGATGAATGGATGGATGGATGGAGTGACAGAGGGATGGAGGGATGGAGTGACAGAGGGATGATGGAGTGACAGAAGGATGGACGGTTGGAGTGACAGAGGGATGGATGGATGGAGTGACAGCGGGATGGATGGAGTGACAGAGGGATGGATGGATGGAGTGACTGCGGGATGGATGGAGTGACAGAGGGATGGATGGAGTGACAGAGGGATGGATGGATGGAGTGACAGAAGGATGGATGGATGGATGGATGGACAGAGGGATGGATGGAGTGACAGAGGGATGGATGGATGGAGTGACAGAGGGATGGATGGATGGATGGATGTATGGATGGATGGATGGATGGATGGATGGATGGATGGATGGATGGACAGAGGGATGGATGGATGGAGTGACAGAGGATGATGGATGGAGTGACAGAAGGATGGATGGATGGAGTGACAGAGGGATGGATGGAGTGGACAGAGGATGGATGGAGTGACAGAAGGATGGATGGATGGAGTGACAGAGGATGGATGGATGGATGGATGTGACAGAGGATGGATGGATGGAGTGACAGAGGGATGGATGGATGGAGTGACAGAAGGATGATGGATGGAGTGACAGAAGGATGGATGGATGGAGTGACAGAGGGATGGATGGATGGAGTGACAGAGGGATGGATGGAGTGACAGCGGGATGGATTGCGTGACAGCGGGATGGATGGAGTGACAGAGGGATGGATGGATGGATGGAGTGACAGAGGGATGGATGGATGGAGTGACAGAAGGATGGATGGATGGACGGACAGAGGGATGGATGTAGTGACAGAGGGATGGATGGATGGAGTGACAGAAGGATGATGGATGGAGTGACAGAAGGATGGATGGAGTGACAGAGGGATGGAGGGATGGAGTGACAGAAGGATGGATGGATGGAGTGACAGAGGATGGATGGATGGAGTGACAGAGGAGTGATGGATGGAGTGACAGTGGGATGGATGGCGTGACAGAGGGATGGATGGAGTGACAGCGGATGGATGGATGGTGTGACAGAGGGATGGATGGATGGAGTGACAGAGGGATGGATGGATGGAGTGACAGAGGATGGATGGATGGAGTGACAGAGGGATGGATGGAGTGACAGAGGGATGGATGGATGGAGTGACAGAAGGATGGATGGATGGAGTGACAGAAGGATGGATGGAGTGACAGAGGGATGGATGGATGGAGTGACAGAAGGATGGATGGATGGAGTGACAGAGGGATGGATGGATGGAGTGACAGAGGGATGGATGGATGGAGTGACAGAGGGATGGATGGAGTGACAGAGGGATGGATGGATGGAGTGACAGAGGGATGGATGGAGTGACAGAGGGATGGATGGATGGAGTGACAGAAGGATGGATGGATGGATGGATGGAGGATGACAGATGGATGGATGGATGACAGAAGGATGGATGGATGGAGTGACAGAGGGATGGATGGAGTGACAGAGGGATGGATGGAGTGACAGAGGGATGGATGGAGATGACAGAAGGATGGATGGATGGAGGACAGAGGATGGATGGAGTGACAGAGGGATGGATGGTATTACAGAGGGATGGAGGCCACAAGGATGGAGATTTCAGAGGGATGGATGGATGACAGAGGGATGGAGGACAGAGGGATGGATGGATGGAGTGACAGAGGGATGGAGAGATGGCGTGAGGGAGGAGGAAGAGGGGAGGAGCCAGTGTGGAGCCCAAGATGTCAGGACAGGAGGAAGAGGGGAGGAGCCAGTGTGGAGCACAAGATGACAGGACAGAAGGACGAGGGGAGGTGCCAGTGTGGAGCCCAATATGTCAGGACAGTAATTAGTGTTTCTGAAACCTGAGTAGTTATTTAAAAATCAATGCCTTGTCATTATACCTATGGGATTACACATGGCCATGTGCTGCCAAACCGTATAGCGAAGGAGGATGGGTGGATTGATTTCTAACTCCTATTAATACTGTATTACTCTGTGGGGTAGGCCACAAGGAGATTTCTAACCCTATTAATACTGTATTACTCTGTGGGGTAGGCCACAAGGAGGAGGATTTCTAACCCTATTAATACTGTATTACTCTGTGGGGTAGGCCACAAGGAGGGAGATTTCTAACCCTATTAATACTGTATTACTCTGTGGGGTAGGCCACCCTAAGGAGGGGGAGATTTCTAACCCTATTAATACTGTATTACTCTGTGGGGTAGGCCACAAGGAGGGAGATTTCTAACCCTATTAATACTGTATTACTCTGTGGGGTAGGCCACAAGGAGGGAGATTTCTAACCCTATTAATACTGTATTACTCTGTGGGGTAGGCCACAAGGAGGGAGATTTCTAACCCTATTAATACTGTATTACTCTGTGGGGAGGGGAGGCCCCTACAAGGAGGAGGAGATTTCTAACCCTATTAATACTGTATTACTCTGTGGGGTAGGCCACAAGGAGGGAGATTTCTAACCCTATTAATACTGTATTACTCTGTGGGGTAGGCCACAAGGAGGGGAGATTTCTAACCCTATTAATACTGTATTACTCTGTGGGGTAGGCCACAAGGAGGGGAGATTTCTAACCCTATTAATACTGTATTACTCTGTGGGGTAGGCCACAAGGAGGGGAGATTTCTAACCCTATTAATACTGTATTACTCTGTGGGGTAGGCCACAAGGAGGGGAGATTTCTAACCCTATTAATACTGTATTACTCTGTGGGGTAGGCCACAAGGAGGGGAGATTTCTAACCCTATTAATACTGTATTACTCTGTGGGGTAGGCCACAAGGAGGGAGATTTCTAACCCTATTAATACTGTTTCTAACCCTATTACTCTGTGGGGTAGGCCACAAGGAGGGAGATTTCTAACCCTATTAATACTGTATTACTCTGTGGGGTAGGCCACAAGGAGGGGAGATTTCTAACCCTATTAATACTGTATTACTCTGTGGGGTAGGCCACAAGGAGGGGAGATTTCTAACCCTATTAATACTGTATTACTCTGTGGGGTAGGCCACAAGGAGGGGAGATTTCTAACCCTATTAATACTGTATTACTCTGTGGGGTAGGCCACAAGGAGGGGGAGATTTCTAACCCTATTAATACTGTATTACTCTGTGGGGTAGGCCACAAGGAGGGGAGATTTCTAACCCTATTAATACTGTATTACTCTGTGGGGTAGGCCACAAGGAGGGGAGATTTCTAACCCTATTAATACTGTATTACTCTGTGGGGTAGGCCACAAGGAGGGAGATTTCTAACCCTATTAATACTGTATTACTCTGTGGGGTAGGCCACAAGGAGGGGAGATTTCTAACCCTATTAATACTGTATTACTCTGTGGGGTAGGCCACAAGGAGGGAGATTTCTAACCCTATTAATACTGTATTACTCTGTGGGGTAGGCCACAAGGAGGGAGATTTCTAACCCTATATATACTGTATTACTCTGTGGGGTAGGCCACAAGGAGGGGAGATTTCTAACCCTATTAATACTGTATTACTCTGTGGGGTGGGCCACAAGGAGGGGAGATTTCTAACCCTATTAATACTGTATTACTCTGTGGGGTAGGCCACAAGGAGGGGAGATTTCTAACCCTATTAATACTGTATTACTCTGTGGGGTAGGCCACAAGGAGGGCCAGAGGTGTGTATGTCTCTTTATCCATTCACTGGAGTGGAAAGACACAAACAGGTCTACAATCTGCATAAAAGTCCACAGGAATTGGAGAAGCCAACAGAGGCAATGAAGGTGTTTTTCTATCATGGCTTCATGGGCCTTATTTATCGTGCATTTCTCATCAAATTCTGGCGTACTTAGAGATTCTAGGATTTGCGTGCGCAACAAATGATTAGGATTTGTCAAACTGTCGCACACAACATACGCATTACTTTTCATTGACAATTAGAGCCGTACAAGATTTGTGCGCTCATTAGTGGCGTTAAAATCCTGCCTGAAAAACACCCTCCATTCACCTGTTATTGTAACAAACACACCCTCCATTCACCTGTTATTGTAACAAACACACCCTCCATTCACCTGTTATTGTAACAAACACCCCTCCATTCACCTGTTATTGTAACAAACACACCCTCCATTCACCTGTTATTGTAACAAACACACCCTCCATTCACCTGTTATTGTAACAAACACACCCTCCATTCACCTGTTATTGTAACAAACACACCCTCCATTCACCTGTTATTGTAACAAACAAAAAAATTTCTCCCTCATTAATACTGTTTTGGATGTTGGTAACAGGCCAGGACACTTTAATACTGTATTAAATAAAACCCTGGCACATTTGATCACATTTCTGTAAGGTGGGGCAGAACGTTTTAATCTTTTCATTGACTGTTTTCAAACAAAACAAATCCATTCACCTGCTGTAGGGCCAAACACTGGCCTGCATTCTGTTATTGTATTGTCCTTTACAACAATGCAGGGAAAAAACCCCCATTCACTTGTTTTGGAAATGCTACAGCCCACACTTCTATAAAATACTCATTGTTTATCTTGGTGTTTCTCAAGTTAAATAGGGGAGATGTCACGTCCTATTAATCTTATTCTGTAGGGTAACCACAAATCATAGGTTTCTGGTCCTATTTACTGGCTATTGAATGAAATTGATTGTCCCTATTGACAAATGGTGGCACCATTGAATTAAATGGTCTCGCCCATTGAATGAAAAACAGGTATTGTTGAAATGGTCAATATGAATGAAATGGTCTCGTCTTGAATGAAATGGGATATGATGAAATGGTCCACCCTCCATTGAATGAAATACTGTCATAGGTACTGGTCTAAATGGTTGCGCTATTGAATGAAATGGTTGCGCTATTGAATGAAATGGTCTCACTATTGAATTAAATGGTCTCGCTATTGAATGAAATGGTTCACGCTATTGAATGAAATGGTCTCGCTATTGAATGAAATGGTTGCGCTATTGAATGAAATGGTTGCGCTATTGAATTAAATGGTCGCGCTATTGAATGAAATGGTCGCGCTATTGAATGAAATGGTTGCGCTATTGAATGAAATGGTTGCGCTATTGAATGAAATGGTCTCGCTATTGAATGAAATGGTCGCGCTATTGAATGAAATGGTTCGCTATTGAATGAAATGGTTCACCTGTTATTGAATGAAATGGTCCATGCACTATTGAATGAAATATTGAATGAAATGGTCTCGCTATTGAATGAAATGGTCTCGCTATTGAATGAAATGGTTCACGCTATTGAATGAAATGGTTCACCTGTTATTGAATGAAATGGTCCATTCACTGTTATTGAATGAAATGGTTCACGCTATTGAATGAAATGGTTCACCTGTTATTGAATGAAATGGTCCATTCACCTGCTATTGAATGAAATGGTCTGTATTGAATGAAATGGTCGCGCTATTGAATGAAATGGTCTCGCTATTGAATGAAATGGTTCGCTATTGAATGAAATGGTCGCGCTATTGAATGAAATGGTTGCGCTATTGAATGAAATGGTCTCGCTATTGAATGAAATGGTTTGGCTATTGAATGAAATGGTCTCGCTATTGAATGAAATGGTTGATCTATTGAATGAAATGGTCTGGCTATTGAATGAAATGGTCTGCGCTATTGAAAAAAACTCGCTATTGAATGAAATGGTCTCGCTATTGAATGAAATGGTCTCGCTACAATGCAAATGGTCTCAGCTATTGAATGAAATGACTCGCTATTCAATGTAATGGTCGCGCTATTCAATGAAATGATGTCTCGCTATTCAATGAAATGGTCTATTTACTGGCTATTGAATGAAATGGTCTTGCTATTCAATTAAATGGTCGCGCTATTGAATGAAATGGTCTCGCTATTCAATGAAATGTTCACGCTATTGAATGAAATGGTTGATGAAATGGTGGCCTAATATTTGTTGTGAGGCAGGAATAAAGCGGTCAGAAAAGGAGAGACATATCTTATGATTTTACAATAAAAGTGAAAGCAACACATGAGACTACATGCTGCTCTGTGATCTCCTGACCAACGGCAAATGCATCCGTTTTATCATTAGGCCTAGACGTTTTAATGTTTTTATTAGCCTACCATTATTATAATTCCTGTACATCAAACACTTAACAATATATAATAATATTATAATATATAATATATATAATATATAATACAAATAACAATATTTGCTTGCAATACAGTTTATCTACCACTAGAAGTTATGCATATGCATGGTCTGAGCTGTACGCGGAGATATGCACATTTTCCTTTTTTCATGCGCATACACCTTTTGATAAATGAGGCCCCATGTGTTTTTGAGCCCTGACTGTGGTTCGTATGGAGGCTCAATGATCATTCAGATGGAACTGTTAGCAGGCATAGCCAGGTGTGCCAATATCGGTGACGACAGCACAGCTTCAAACACTGCTGGACTAATCAGCATCCAGTATCCAAATGACCAGTTTTATACATGCGTTTTGGGATTTAAAAAACAGGGTCGGGGGCAATTCTATTTCAATTTAGGTAGTACAGGGGATGATTTATAAAATGACTTAGTTCATCAAGTGGAAATAATCCATTGGTTTTATACATGAATTAATTCCACTTCCTGATGTTAGTTGAAAAGGAATTGACCCCGACCCTCCAACACACTATTGATCCTGAGATAGAATTCCCTCCCCATTTCATTTTCTCTACAATCAACCAGTCAGTGTAAATCAAAGCACTAAAGAATAAAGTACAGCCACAGTGCAGCGCTTGTCTTTGAGGTTCTCTGTTGATCTGATCCTAGGAGAGGATGTGTCTGCACTTAACAGCCTGCGCCTCGGATCGGAACGAGACCCAATTATTTCACACAATCCCTTCTAAATATTCATCATCTCTTTTGTTACGCAAACTGTCTGTAGTTTTCCAGTGTTGACTCATTTACTGCAGTACGCTTTAATCCTTCTCTTGTGGCAGGGTTTTAAAAGCCCAGGGAAAACAGAGAGAGAAGAGAAAAGGGACAAGTACTTCAAAAGCACAAGTCATTAGCTCCACCAAATCACTCTGAATGATGTCTAGGTTTTGCGGACTTGAAAATTAGGATGTTGGTGTATTGCAATGAAAGAGTGAAGTCTTGGTGTACAGTCGTATTAGTGTACAGTAGCCGGTGCTGACTCATTGTCTTATTGACATAGTAGTTAGTACACCTTGATATGATATACATTATTACTGATGACGAACACACACACACACACACACACACACACACACACACACACACACACACACACACACACACACACACACACACACACACACACACACACACACACACACACACACACACACACACACACACACACAGAGCAAATTCATTATCCGAAAGAAACAGCTTATTGAAATACAGAGAGAAAGAGAGAGAGAAAGAGAGAGAGATACAGAGAGAGAAATACAGAGAGAGAGAGAGAAATACAGAGAGACATACAGAGAGAGAAATACAGAGAGAAATACAGAGAGAAATACAGAGAGAGAAATACAGAGAGAAATACAGAGAGAAATACAGAGAGAAATACAGAGAGAAATACAGAGAGAGAAATACAGAGAGAAATACAGAGAGAAATACAGAGAGAAAAATACAGAGAGAAATACAGAGAGAGAATACAGAGAAATACAGAAATACAGAGAGATAGAGAAATACAGAGAGATAGAGAGAAATACAGAGAGAAATACAGAAAAATACAGAGAGAGAAATACAGAGATACAGAGAAATACAGAGAGAAAGAAAGATTGAGCGAGAAAGGGGTAAAAGTAGTAGTAGTAGTAGGTGCAGGGGTTGGGATGAGTGAAACAAAGACATGACTAAAATGAGTGGTGATGGAGGTTGTGTATATTGGGGGAGGGATGAGAGGGGGTATCTTTGTAAGAGAGGAAGGGAGGGAAGAGAGGGATATCTTTGGAAGAGAAGGAAGAGAGGGGTATCTTTGGAAGAGAGGAAGAGAAGGGGGTATCTTTGGAGGAGAGGGAAGAGGGGGTATCTTTGGAAGAGAAGGAAGAGAGGGGGTATCTTTGGAGGAGAGGGAAGAGAGGGTGTATATTTGGAAGAGAGGGGGTATCTTTGGAAGAGAAGGAAGAGAGGGGGTATTTTTGGAGGAGAGGGAAGAGAGGGGGTATCTTTGGAGGAGAGGGAACTAAACAGACAGATAAAAGGAAGTCCTCTAAGCTGTTGTAATCAGCCGGTGTACAGACAAGGCCCAAGTGGTTTTTCAACATAAGCCCCAGTGGAGACTAAGGGTCCTGGGGAGGTCCATGTTACCATCTCCCATAGGAGGCCCTGCCAAACGCTGGCACACATCAAAGGAGCTAACGGTTAGCCTCCCTGCCTCCTAAAGTCAATGTCCCTGGGATTAGCATTAGCATAATTGAGGTTTATATACAGATGCTTAGTGGTGGCTTGATGGATCGCCCTCTCTCTCACCACAACTAGGACAAGGTTGGCTTGGAGTGTGTTTTGCTTCCATGCAGCTAAAGAAGACCACCATCACCACCCACAGCCCCCCACACACAGAGAGGGAGAGTAAGCAAATGAAAGTAGCCAGCCATGCATTAAAAACCACAGGGACAAGTTCTCACCCAGACAACTTAATTTGTCTTCTCCTTCCTGAGCAAAAAAATCCCCTACAGCCAGCACTACTCCAAGTCACACGTAACAAATACATCCCTATTGGCATTTTGCTATGTGCCAAATTTATTGACAATTTTGTTCCCCCGAACCAAACCATGTACCATAACCCTGGAAATAGAAATCAATAGTCCCTACAGGCAGAAAGGGGCAATGAGAGATCCCCATCTCCTTCCCCTTCACCTCCCGTCTCCTTTCCCTCACCTCCCATCTCCCCCCAGTTCTGACCCCAGTTGTGGATTCTACCCCACATGGGCCAGCATCAACACCTTGTAGTGTCCATGACCCGATGAATTGACGCTGTTCTGAGGGCAAAAGTACACTCACTGTATATTCCCTTCATATATCAAACAGTGGGTGAGTGTGTGTGTTTGATACACTGCCAATTTTGCAGGTTTTCCTACTTGCATGTAGAGGTCTGTAATTTTTATCATAGGTACACTTCAACTGTGAGAGATGATTTAAATGATTTTCTGACCGAATGCTACATTTGGGTTGGTTTGGGGTCCTGGGGACTAATGTTCAACATTCAATTGAGACCAATGTGTATAAATCGATACATCTCTACTTCCCCCTTTAGCCTATGATGGCCCACCCTCACACTCCTGTCTGATCCATTAATAACAGACAGTCAGAGTCTGCTCTGGTCTGGGATTGCTATGGTCTGCTCTGGTCTGGTCACACAGTCTGCTCGTCTGGTCTAGTCGCTCTGGTCTGGTCTGCTCTGGTCTACTCTGCAAACTGGTCTGCTCTGCTGACAGTCTCACCACTCGCTAATTAGTCTGGTCTGGTCTAGTCTGGGCGCTCTAGTCTGCTACTAGTCTGGTCGTTTAGTTGTCTGCTCTGGGTATCCTCTGGTCTAATTTGCTCTGGTCTGGTCGCTTTAGTCTGATCTGGTCTGGATGATGTAGTCTGCTCTGGTCTGGTTGCTACCACCCTGGTCTGCTCTGGTTCTGAACTCTAGTCTGCTCTGGTCTGGTCTGGTCTGCTCTGGTCTGGTCGACCTAGTCTGATCTGCACTGGTCTGGTCAACTCTAGTCTGGTCACTCTTTCCTCTCTGGTCTAAAAAATAGTCTGGTCTGCTCTGGGCATGCTCTGGTCTGACACTGCCCTTTGTCTGGTGCCGTCTTCTGCTCTGGTCTGGTCGCTCTAGTCTGGTCTGACTGGTCTGGTCATTAAAGTCTGCTCTGCACTGGTCTGGTCGCTCTAGTCTGGTCTGTGTAGTCTGGTGTCTCCTAAATCTGCCAATCTGGCCCTCAAACCATCACGTCTCACCTAATCTGGTCTGGTATGCTCTGGTCTGATTTGCTCTGGTCATCCCCCTCCTCTGGTCTGCTAACTATTCCTCCAGTCTGGTCTGGTCTGATAAAATAATGGATAAATCTGGTGCTAAATCTGTAGGTGATGTGCATGATCTAGTCTGCTCTGGTCTGCTGTATATGATGTGATGGTATGCTCTGATCTGGTCTGGTCTGATGTAGATGGTCTATGATGTAGATGATGGTCTGGTTTGCTCTGGTCTGATGTTGAGTCTGCTCTGGTCTGGTTGCTCTAGTCTGGTCTGCTCTGGTCTGGTGTAGTCTGATGTATAGTCTAGATGATGTCTGGTATGATGTGTACATGTAGATAATGCTCTAGTCTAGCTAATGCTACTGATGTCTGTATTCTCTGGATGATGCTCTGGTCTGGTTTGCTCTTGTAGGTGATGTAGTCTGATGTCTATATGGTCTGGTTTGTAGATGATCTGGTCTGATGCTCTAGCCTCCTCTGCTTTGGTCTGTCTGATCTGCTCTAGTCTGTATGTGATGTGGATGATCTGTTCTGTATGCTTAAGTCTGGTTTGTAGATGATCTGGATGATGGGATGGGGATAATGTACATAATGTAACCTAGATCAATGTGGCTCACAGTATCCACAGCTGGGACCAGTAATGGCCGTAGCCAATATCCTAGTGGCTATATTCTGATGTGGTTCTGCTACTATGGTCATTGTCGGGTTCCTGTGTATTCCAGATGAGGGGATAGGAGAAGGTAAATGTAGAAGGTGGTGTGTGTGATGTGTATATGTGTAGTTAAGTGAGATGGTGATGTGTGTGGTGATGTAATGTAGATGTGTATATGATGTGTAGTGTGTAGATAATGTGTGATGTATATGTGTGTGTATATATGATGTAGATTTACTGTACATGATGTATGTGTATAGATGATGTATATGTGTGTGATATGTAGATTGTGCGTATATGTAGGTATGTGGCGGTGTGGCTTGGGGAGGTGGTGTGTGGCTGATGAGGTGGTGTGTGGAAGGCAGTGGTGTGTTGTGTGGTGGTGTGGCATTCTCTATGTGGTCTTGGCGGTGAGGTGGTCTGTGACATCAAGGATGTCGTGTGGAGGCTGGTGAGTCTGTGATCAGGTGGTCTGTGGAGGGAGGAGATGGTGTGTGGCGGTGAGGTGGTGTGTGGAGGGAGGGGGTTCTGTCTGTGTTAAGGTATGTGTGATGTATTGTAGATTATGTATATGTAGATATCTAAAGATAGTAAAACAAGGAACATTTTTTTCAGTCCCCACAAGGAAAAATGTTAGTTTTAGGCTTAGGGATCTAGGTTATGGGTTAGGTTTTTCTAACAATTAGAGGTTACAGACAGATTATTTCAGGTTTAATTCTACTGTTCACAATTCCATTAGGGTCAGGGTTTACACTAAATTGAGGTTGGGTTAAACAGGTTAGAAGCTTCTGATAGGCTTAGATTGACAGGTCAGGGTTACCTGGGAAAATTTCAGGCCTTTTTCAAACTCAATACAATTGTTTGACTTCATGGATAGTCAAACACGAAATGTGTGTGTGACCTCAGTGTGTGTGTTTGTGTCTGTTCATGTTGGGAGTGTGTTTCCAAACGCCTGTTGGTGTGACGTTCATCTGTTGTGTGTGTGTGTGACCATGTGGTGTGTGTGTGTGTGTCAGGAAGTGTGTGTGTTCTGTGTGTGTGTGTGTGTGTGTGTGTGTGTGCGATGTGTGCAAATCAATGCCAGAATGCACACAGTTTGTACATGTTTACCCGTGTGTGTTCATACAATTGTGTGTGATAAATAAATGATGAGCGACTCACTGATGGAGAGGGTCGGGGTGGCAGGCAGCAGAGAGTTAACGGTAGGGGCTGGGATTGGAGGTGACAGGCTCACACACACACACACACACACACACGACACGCACACACACACACACACACAACACGTACGTCTCTTTTACCAGCGGGCGGGGGCTGTTAACTGACTGACTGACACGCTGACAAACAATTATCTCTGCTGACAGCATCACCACTCGCTAATTAATTGGAAGTGCAGGCAACAGTACAGCAGCCGGCAGGTAGAGAGTACGAGAGAGAGAGAGAACCGTTTAGTTGTTTGTTTGGTCATGTTGTGGGGTGCTTTGCTGCAGGAGGGACTGGTGCACTTCACTGTTGATGAGTCTGTAGATGATGATGTAGATATGTGGAGATGATGTATATTTAGATGATGTGGCTTCAGATGTAGATGATGTAGCAGCATATCAATCCTGCAGAACCACCCTGCATACCACTGCTGGCTTGCTTCTGAAGCTAAGCAGGGTTGGTCCTGGTCAGTCTGTGGATGGGAGACCAGATACTGCTGGAAGTGGTGTTGGAGGGCCAGTAGGAGGCACTCTTTCCTCTGGTCTAAAAAATATTCCAATTCCCCAGGGCAGTGATTGGTGACACTGCCCTTTGTAGGGTGCCGTCTTTCAGATGGGACGTTAAACGGGTGTCCTGACTCTCTGCGGTCATTAAAGATCCCATGGCACTTGTCGTAAGAGTAGGGGTGTTAACCCCGGTGTCCTGGCTAAATTCCCAATCTGGCCCTCAAACCATCACGTTCACCTAATCCTCCCTAGCTTCCAATTGGCTCATTCATCCCCCTCCTCTCCCCTGTAACTATTCCCCAGGTCAACTGCAAATGATGAATGTAGATGATCTCCAACTGATAAAATAATGGATAAATAAAATGATAAATATGTAGATGATGTGCATGATGTGATGTAGATGATGTGCATGATGTAGATGATGATGTCGATGATGTAGATGATGTGCATGATGTAGATGATGTAGATGTATATGATGTAGATGTATATGATGTAGATGATGTGCATGATGTAGATGTATATGATGTATATGATGTGCATGATGTATATGTAGATTATGTAGATGTAGATGATGTAGATGATGTGCATGATGTATATATGATGTATGTATATGATGTGCATGATGTATGTATATGATGTTGATGATGTACATGATGTAATGTAGATGATGTAGATATGTACATGATGTATATATAGATGATGTGTGTATATGATGTGCATGATGTGATACATGTAGATGATGTAGATGATGTATATATAGATTATTTTGTAGATGATGTATATGATGTGTACATGTAGATGATGACGATAATGTACATGATGTAGATGATAGATGTATGTGATGTAGATGATGTGTATATGATGATGTAGATAATGTACATGATTAAGATGATGAGATGTATAAGATGATAGATGTACATGTAGATGATACATGATGTGATGATATATAGTAGAGATGATGTATTGTACATAATGTATAATGTATGTAGATGTAGATGTATGTGATGTAGATTATGTATAAGTAGATGGTGTAGATAATATATATGATAATATATATGATGTAGATTAAGTACATGATGTGCATGATGTATATATAGATGATGATGTATATGATGTGTAGATGTAGATAATGTGCATGATGTAGATGTAGATGATGTATATTTAGATTAAGTAGATAATAGATAATGTACATGTATGTAATGTAGATGACGTATATGATGTGTAGATATGTAGATAATGTATGATGTATATAATATATATATGATGTAGATTTACTTACATGATGTATATGATATAGATGATGTATATTTAGATTATGTAGATTATGTATATGTAGATGATGTATATCTTCTTATATCTACTTCTCTGATAGAGTTCAGTGTGTCAAATCGGAGGGTCTGTTGTCCGGGCCTCTGGCATTCTCTATGGTGGGCCACACTCTTGGACCGACTCTCTTCTCTCTATACATCAATGATGTCGCTCTTGCTGCTGGTGAGTCTCTGATCCACCTCTACGCAGACGACACCATTCTGTACACTGTGTTAACATATATATGATGTATATGTAGATTATGTATATGTAGATTATGTATATGATGTACTGTTGAAGTCAGAAGTTTACAAACACTTACACATTTTTTCAACCACTCCACAAATTTGTTAGTTTTTGCAAGTCGGTTAGGACATCTACTTCCTGCATGACACAAGTCATTTTTCAAACAATTGTTTACAGACAGATTATTTCACTTATAATTCACTGTATCACAATTCCATTGGGTCAGAAGTTTACACTAAATTGACTGTGCCATTAAACAGCTTTAGAAGCTTCTGATAGGCTAATTGACATCATTTGAGTCAATTGGAGGTGTACCTGTGGATGTATTTCGAGGCCTTTCTTCAAACTCAGTACCGCTTTGCTTGACATCATGGGAAAATCAAAAGAAATCAGCCAAGACCTCAGAAAAAATGTTTGGTCTGGTTCATCCTTGGGAGCAATTTCCAAACGCCTGAAGGTAACACGTTCATCTGTACAAACAATAGTACGCAAGTATAAACACCATGGGACCACGCCATCATACCACTCAGGAAGGAGACGCGTTCTGTCTCCTGGAGATGAACGAATGTGCGATAAGTGCAAATCAATCCCAGAACAACAGCAAAGGACCTTGTGAAGATGCTGGACGAAACAGGTACAAAATATTCTATATCCACAGTAAAACGAGTCCTATATCGACATAACCTGAAAGGCTGCTCAGCAAGGAAGAAGCTACTGCTCCAAAACCTCCATAAAAAAACAGACTACAGTTTGCAACTGCACATGGGGACAAAGATCGTGACGTTTTGGAGAAATGTCCTCTGGTCTGATGAAACCAAAATGGAACTGTTTGGCCATAATGACCATCGTTATGTTTGGAGGAAAAAGGGGGATGCTTGCAAGCCGAAGAACACCATCCCAACCGTGAAGAACAGGGGTGGCAGCATCATGTTGTGGGGCTGCTTTGCTACAGGAGGAACTGGTGCACTTCACAAAACAGATGGCATCACGAGGTAGGAAAATGATGTGGCTATATTGAAGCAACAGCTCAAGACATCAGTCAGGAAGTTAAAGCTTGGTCGCAAAAGGGGCTTCCAAATGGACAATGACCCCAAGCATATTTCCAAAGTTGTGGCAAAATGGCTTCAAGACAACAAAGTCAAGGTATTGGAGTGGCCATCACAAAGCTCTGAACTCAATCCCATAGAAAATTTGTGGGCAGAACTGAAAAAGCATTCGCCAGCAAGGAGGCCAACAAACCTGACTCAGTTACAGCAGCAACTGTCAGGAGGAATGGGTCAAAATTCACCCAACTTATTGTGGGAAGCTTGTGGAACGCTACCTGAAACATTTGTCCCAAGTTTAACAATTTAAAGGCAATGCTACCAAATAATAATTGTGTATGTAAACTTCTGACCCACTGGGAATATGTTAAAATAAATTAAAGCTGAAATAAATTATTCTCTCTATGAATATTCTGACATTTCACATTCTTAAAATAAAGTGGTGATCCTAACTGACCTAAAACAGGGGATTTTTACTGAGGTTGTAAAAACTGTAAATGTATTTGGCTGAGGTGTATCCGACTTCAACTTCTGATGTAGGTAAATGTATATGGCCATGTAGCTGGCAACTGTACATGTAGCTGATGTAGATGTAGATGATGAAGATCGATCATGTTGATGTAGATCATGTAGTAGCTGATGTAGATGATCTGTAGATGTTGTAGATGTAGATCATGTAGCTGATGTCGGTGTAGATTATGTAGATGATGTTGATTAGGTAGCTGATGTAGTTTATGTAGATGATGAAGATTATGAAGATGATGATGTCGATAGTGATAGATGATGTGGTGTAGAGATTAGATGTAGATGTAGATGGTGTAGATGATGTAGATGGTGTAGATGATGTATGTAGATGGTAGATGATGTTGAATGGTGTTGGTTTTGCCATATCTCATTTGAAGCTGTCTGTCTGCTGCACTGAAGGAAGGTAAATGGAGATACTATAGTCTATGCTCAGGAATATGCACAAGGACAGGTTTGTTTTGTCTTTCTTTTTAGACTTTTTGAGGGTTACACAAATCATTATCCCGTTTTCATATTGTACCACTCTGATACTGAAGACAAACAGCCAGGGCACAAGACCATAGGCCTACTAAATCAATGATTCTGTATAACACATCTAACCTCTGCAATTCAGATTTTGGAGCAGTTTTCCTCCGAGCAATGCTATTTAAAGGTGTTTCTGTGTTCTTTGTGTAAACTGGTCTAGGACCAGTCACATGGTAAATATATAGGACCAGGCAAGCAGCAGGTAGCTCTGATGTGATCCTTCATCTGACACACATCCTTCCCGACAGCCCCCTCCCTCCATCCGCCTCCCTCTCTCTTTCTCTCTCAACCTGACAACCACACCAGCCAGGAGTGGAGGAGGACAGAAGAGGGGATGAGAGAACAGACGTAGGTTGAGGAGAAGGGGGGTCAGCGCATGTTTTAAGTGTGTTATTACACAGTGGAGAGAGAGGGAGATGGAGACTGTAGCACCAGTCAAGTGGTGCTGGGTGGCTGTCACGCCAACAGAGCTGTCATTAGGACAAGCATGGAGAGGCTCTACTTGTTGTTGATGCTATCACATTTAATCTCACAAGCATTATTACCTAGGTGGGCAAGGTTACCACTCGCCTCTACTCGAGTAGAAAACACCCACCCACCCACCCACCACACACACACACACACACACACACACACACACACACACACACACACACACACACCGATCCACGCACGCACACACACACACACACACACACACACACACACACACACACACACACACACACACACACACACACACACGCACACACACCGATCCACTCAAGTATGACACATATCACACACACATACACCACCCCACCTCCCACACAACACACTCCCCCATCCTCAACATGTATGGTAATTTATCCAGGCTCCGTTGGATCTACGGGCAGTATTTGATTTGAACGCTTCCTCTACATTACGCTGCAGAGGCACAGCCTAATGAAAGCCCTGGTGTAATCTAACTGAGCAGGCCAAGGCTGGTGTGATGAATAATTCAGTGGTGAGCCAACTCCTGTCATCCCCAGTGTCTCTGGGGTACTTCCTGTATTGTCCATCCTGACGGGGGCAATTATCCACCACTGCTGACTCTAATCTTTTCAGACTGCCGTTGGGGGAGGGGCGGGGGGGCTGGGGGAGATAGAGGGGGCTGGGGGAGATAGAGGGAGGCTGGGGAGATAGAGGGAGGCTGGGGGAGATAGAGGGAGGCTGGGGAGATAGGGGAGGCTGGGGAAGTTAAGGGGACAGGGGAGTTAGGGGAGGCTGGGGGAGATAGAGGGAGGCTGGGGGAGATAGAGGGGGCTGGGGGAGATAGGGGAGGCTGGGGAAGTTAAGGGACAGGGGGAGTTAGGGGAGGCTGGGGGAGTTAAGGGGACAGGGGGAGATAGGGAAGGCTGGGGGAGTTAGAGGGGACTGGGGGTTAAGGGGACAGGGGGAGTTAGGGAGGCTGGGGGAGTTAAGGGGACAGGGGGAGGGGACAGGGGAGTTTAGGGAGGCTGGGGAAGTTAAGGGGACAGGGGGAGATAGGGGCAGGCTGGGGGAGATAGGGGAGGCTGGGGAGGCTGGGGGAGTTAAGGGACAGGGGGAGTTTGGGGGAGGCTGGGGGAGATAGGCTGGGGGAGTAAGGTGTAGTTAAGGGAGAGGTAGGCGTTAGGGGAGGCTGGGGAGTTAGGGGAGAGGGGAGTTAAGGGGACAGGGGAGAGGGGAGACTGGGGGAGTTTGCTTGGGGGAGTTAGGGGTAGTAGTTAGGGGAGAGGTAGGCGTTAGGGGAGGCTGGGGGAGTTAGGGGAGAGGGGGAGTTAAGGGGAGGCTGGGAGGAGAGGGGGACGCTGGGGGAGTTGGGGAAGAGGGGATGAAAGGTAAGAACCTCTCCTTCACTTGTACTAAGTAATAAGAGGAAGGTGATGGTCCTTTCTGGTCGTGTAAGTAATGTTGTGACTGACAGATGGAGACAGTTCTTCACTGTTTTTACCTTTCACATTTTAGTCATTTAGCAGACGCTAAATATTTATAATGACTTTTATAAAACATGATGGTTCATTTACTGTGGCCTTTATATTATTTTAAAATCTCCTTAAATGTCTTCACAGTGTTGTTCTGGTGCCAAAACACACAGATACGCACGTACTCACGTACTGTCAGTAACGCTTCAGCTCACGTGGTTACTAAGGAAACGGCCGCAGCCACCGCATTGATCAGAGTCTGTCTGGAAAAACATCGACCCCTAACGCTACACTAATGGACTGGCCAATCAACTTCCCTACAATATGGAGTGATGTTGTTGAAATGTAGTTATTTTTTAATGGGATTCTTGGGGAATATCTAAAATGTGTCTAAGATGTGAAAAACTCACACTCTTTAGTAGTAGTAGTAGTAATAGTAGTAGTAGTAGTAGTAGTAGTACCAATGGTAGTAGTACAAATAGTAGTAGTAGTAGAACCAATAGTAGTAGTAGTAGTAGTAGTACCAATAGTAGTAGTAGTAGTAGTAGTAGTAACAATAGTAGTAGTAGTAGGCTAAGTAGGAGTAGGAGTAGTAGGAGCAGTAATAGTAGTAGTAGGCTTAGTAGTAGTAGCAATAGTAGTAGTAGTAGGAGTAGTAGGCTAAGTAGTAGTAGTAGGCTAAGTAGTAGTAGTAGTAGTTGTAGAAGGAGGCTTAGTAGTAGTAGTAGGACGAGTAGCAGTAGTACCAATAGTAGTAGTAGTACCAAATAGTAGTAGTAGTAGAGGCAGTAGTAGTAGTAGTAGCAGTAGTAGTACCAATAGAAGTAGTAGTAGTTGGAGTAGTAGTAGTAGCAGTAGGAGCACTAGTAGTAGTAGTAGTAGTAGTAGTAGCAGTAGTAGTAGTAGTACCAATAGAAGTAGTAGTAGTAGGAGCAGTAGTAGTAGGAGCAGTAGTAGTAGTAGCAGTACGAGCACTAGTAGTAGTAGTAGTAGTAGTAGTAGTAGTAGGAGCAGTAGTAGGAGCAGTAGTAGTAGTAGTACCAATAGAAGTAGTAGTAGTAGGAGCAGTAGTAGTAGTAGTAGCAGTAGGAGCACTAGTAGTAGTAGTAGGAGCAGTAGTAGTAGTAGTAGTAGTAGTAGCAGTAGTAGTAGTACCAATAGAAGTAGTAGTAGTAGGAACAGTAGTAGTAGCAGTAGTAGTAGTACTAGTATAGAAGTAGTAGTAGCAGTAGTAGTAGTAGGAGCAGTAGGAGCACTAGTAGTAGTAGTAGGAGCAGTAGTAGGAGCAGTAGTAGCAGTAGTAGTAGGCTTAGTAGTAGTAGTAGTAGTAGGAGCAGTAGTAGTAGTAGTAGCAGTAGTAGTAGTAGGACCAATAGAAGTAGTAGTAGTAGTAGTAGGAGCAGTAGTAGTAGTAGTAGCACGCAGTAGTAGTAGGACCAATAGAAGTAGTAGTAGTAGGAGTAGTAGTAGTAGTAGTAGCAGTAGGAGTAGTAGTAGTAGTAGTAGTAGTAGTAGTAGGAGCAGTAGTAGGAGCAGTAGTAGCAGTAGTAGTAGGCTTAGTAGTAGTAGTAGTACCAATAGAAGCAGTAGTAGTAGGAGCAGTAGTAGTAGTAGTAGCAGTAGGAGCACTAGTAGTAGTAGTAGGAGCAGTAGTAGTAGTAGCAGTAGTAGTAGTAGTAGCAGTACCAATAGAAGTAGTACTAGTAGGAGCAGTAGTATTAGTAGTAGCAGTAGGAGCACTAGTAGTAGTAGTAGTAGTAGTAGTAGTAGTAGCAGTAGGAGCACTAGTAGTAGTAGTAGTAGTAGTAGTAGGAGCAGTAGTAGGAGCAGTAGTAGCAGTAGTAGTAGGCTTAGTAGTAGTAGTAGGAGGAGGAGCATTAGTAGTTGCAGTAGCAGTAGTAGCAGTAGTTGTAGCAGTAGGCTAAATAGTTGTAGCTTCATTGGTAGTAAGTAGTATTCGTAGCGGTAGTGGTTGTAGTAGTAGTAGTATAAGTGTTTTAGGTTAAGGTTAGACATTAACACTGAATGGTTAAGCTAAGTGTTAAGGTTTGGGATAGACTAAAAACAAAAAATAATAAAATATATATTTTATTACCGGGTTTGAACTTACAACCTTCAGAATCAGATGTTTACACCCATCCACAGTCTCTGTCCACAATGTCCTAGCAAAACCTAAACTACTGGACACTCACCTTTGCCCCTAGTGGCCAATTTCCACGTCATCTCCTGATGTCCTCAGACATAGATTGACGTTGAATACTGACTTGTTTCACGGGCGACCTGGCTGCATTTCCAATAGACCTATATAGAAAAATGCAAATAGTATATTATGAAAGTATTCAGATCCCTTGACTTTTTCCACATGTTGTTACGTTACAGCCTTAATCAAACATCTATTACATAGGTTTTTTTGCAAGTGTATTGAAAATTAAAAACTGAAATATCACATGTTTAATCATTCAGACCATTTACTCAGTATTTTGTTGAAGCACCTTTGGCAGCGATTTCAGCCTTGAGTCTTCTTGAGTATGACCCTACAAGCTTGATACACCTGTATTTGGGGAGTTTCTCCCATTCGTCTCTGCAGATCCTCTCAAGCTCTGTCAGGTTTGATGGGGAGCATTGCTGCACAGCTATTTTCAGGTCTTTCCAGAGCTGTTTGATCGGGTTCAAGTCCGAGCTCTGGCTGGGCCACTTAAGGACATTCAGAGACTTGTCCCGAAGCCACTCCTGCGTTGTCTTGGCTGTGTGCTTAGGGTCGTTGTCCTGTTGGAAGGTGAACCGTCACCCCAGTCTGAGGTCCTGAGTGTTCTGGAGCAGGTTTTCATCAAGATCTCTGTGCTTTTCTCCGTTCATCTTCAATCCTGACTAGTCTCCCAGTCCCTGCCGCTGAAAAACATCTCCACAGCATGATGCTGCCACCACAATGCTTCACCGAATGGGTGGGGCCAGGTTTCCTCCAGATGTGACGATTGGCATTCAGGCCAAAGAGTTGAATCTTGGTTTCATCAGACCAGAGAATCTTGTTTCTCATTGTCTAAGAGTCCTTTAGGTGCCTTTTGGCAAACTCAGTAGTAAGTTTTGCAACCGAGGAAAGACTATTTTTACGTGCTTCAGCACTCGGAGTGGCTGAGCCGATATTGCGCCTAGACATTTCCACTTCACAATAACAGCACTTACAATTGACCAGGGCACACTTAACCAGCATGGCTACCACAGCATTATGCAGCGATACACCATCCCATCTGGTTTGCGCTTGGTGGGACTATCATTTGTTTTTCAACAGGACAATGACCCAACACGCCTCCAGGCTGTGTAAGGGATATTTTACCAAGAAGAAGAGTGATGGAGTGCTGCATCAGATGACCTGGCCTCCACAATCACCCGACTTCAACCCGATTGAGATGGTTTGGGATGAGTTGGACCGCAGAGTGAAGGAAAAGCAGCCAACAAGTGCTCAGCATATGTGGGAACTCCTTCAAGACTGTTGGAAAAGCATTCCAGGTGAAGCTGGTTGAGAGAATGCCAAGAGTGTGCAAAGCTGTCAGCAAGGCAAAGGGTGGCTACTTTGAAGAATTTAAAATCTAAAATATATTTGATTAGTTTAACACTTTTTTGGTTACTACATGATTTAATTTGTGTTCTTTCATAGTTTTGATGTCTTCACTATTATTCTACAATGTATAAAATAGTAAAAATAAAGAAAAACCCTTGAATGAGTAGGTGTGTCTAAACATTTTACTGGTACTGTCGGTTGAATAGTAGTTTATTTTTATGGCACAATTAGCTTTTACCAACTAGCTGAGGCTGGACTTACATTTACATTTACATTTAAGTCATTTAGCAGACGCTCTTATCCAGAACGACTTACAAATTGGTGCATTCACCTTATGACATCCAGTAGAATAGTCACTTTACAATAGTGCATCTAAATCTTAAAGGGGGGTGAGAAGGATTACTTCCTTGGTGCAATACTAATTAGCCTAGTCGCTACATCAGGCTAGCCACTGAGCTCTCTATTTCCATGCCTTAATAGGATACCCTACCAGTATACTATGAGCATGTTTAATACCTACAAGTTTGTATTCCCAAAGGACCACGTGTATTCTTTACTATTTAACTGATTGACTCGCTTTGGTTTCAGTGACACCTGGCATGGGACGAGCATTAAGGAACAGAATGTATACCTTGTAAAGCCTGCGTCCACCTCATACTCCCAAACAGTGTGTGCTGCGCTTGAAACCAGCTCTTTATCTCCCTCGTGTTCATTGCATACCCCCATTTTTTAAATATATATTTTTAGTAATTATCTTTCAAATAATCATTTAGAATAA